>NC_142797.1:8250513-8381371 GCF_049724085.1 Artemia sp. Qi Xiang Cuo | reverse complement strand
AAGTCAAGTCAAACATTTATTACCAGCAAAATTTCGGTACTTGTGTATTAAAGCCACCACACTCAAGAACGAATTTTTATTTTACTTATAGATTAGACACCCATAGGACGGTTTAGAACTTTATCATTCCTTTTAAATTTCGAATTAATTCCCAAATAACCCATGAGTTTAGCATTCCAATCGGGAGATGCTTCAATTTAATTATATATTTAATAACACCAAACTGGTAAGCTCTTGTCAAATTAATCTAAAGAATTTATTTTTGTGGCATAAATGTGTTGTGTGTCACATGTTGAATACGAACAAAAATCTTTGACACCCCCTGCATGCGACACCGACAAGCATGGCAGAAACGTTGGCGTACTAGTGTGATTGTAGGACTGTTTTCCTTAACTTTATTACCCTTGCCAAACCTTCAAAATGAAGAACATATATCGAAGAACACCTTTACAGTATAGTGTTGCCATGGCCTGGTGGCCGTCCAATTCTGTGTTTCGTTTGGCCCTAGTTGGTTGGCTGAAGAGGACAATCTTAGGCAATCTGTCACTTTTCATCTGCAGAAAGTATCCTAGTAATCTCAACCTTCCTCTCATTACAGCCCTAGAAAGTGGTTAGAACCAAATTTTTCGTACAGCTTACTGTTTGAACTACGACTAGTCAGACAGGTATCTGGAACAATCAGTTTATAATTCCTCTGGAAAACACGGTTCCATTGCAACTGAACCACCGTTACCCCATTAAACTGAGCCCTCGTGCAACTCAACCCCATTTAACTAAACCCTCGTGCAACTGAACCCTTGCGTAACTGAACTCTCGTGCAACTCAACCACCGTACTTACATTGGGTCAAACACAAGTTAGAATCTTCACATGATCAACCTTGTTGGAATTGTTGTTTCTCCTTTTTTATGTCTGTTAATGGGGGTTCCATTCACCCTGTCACTGTCTACGGGTCTAAGCGTTTACCCCCCCCCCTCTCCCACTGAAAACTCCCCTGGAAAATAACCCCTCGGGAAAAATAAGGTTTTCCAAATTTGGATATTTTATTTGAGTTGTTTTATTTTTTAGTTAGGCGAGAAGTGTTAAGGAAAGGGGAAAAGAGGAATTTATGTGTAAGTCTTGCCCCTCCCTCTTCCATGCAAAAATTTTCTCTTCGTGAAAAATTCTCCACCCCCCACCCCCCCCCCTTCAGAAAAGTCCCAGGCGAAAAATGTTCGTGTGTTTCTCCAAAACAAATACAGTCTGTAAGTAATGGACAGATAATAAAACTTGAAAAGGTACTTAAAGTTCTGCAGTGGGGTGTTCTAATTGTTTTATAGCTGGGGAGAGAGGGAGATTCCTCAAAGGTTGCATTTTAATGACATAACATCTCAACTCTCATTGAGCCTTCAGATAAATTAAATAAAAAAAAAACAAGTTTTTTAAACTGAAAGTAAGGAGCGACATTAAAACTTAAAACGAACAGAAATTATTCCGTATGTGAAAGGGGTTGTCCCCTCCTCAACACCTCGCTCTTTACGCTAAAGGTTTTTATTGTTTTAAAAAATAAAGTTGTGGGACAGAGTCAAACTTTAGCGTAAAGAGCGAGGCGTTGAGGAGGGGACAGCCCCTTTCATATACGGAATAATTTCTGTTCGTTTTAAGTTTTAATGTCGCTCCTTACTTTCAGTTTAAGAAACTTGTTTTTTTTATTTAATTTCTGATCGTTTTTTAGTTAATGCAGCTTTTATTTGCATAAAAATTTTACTTTTCTTTTGCTAAATGGATGTCTTTACAAATTAACTTACGTAACTAACTTCTATATTCGTATATTTTTCTTTTGGCAAAAACTACAAAGTTGCAGATTTTTGCAGATATGAGCTTGAAACCTATGTAATAGGGTTTTCTAATACGCTGAATCTGACGGTGTGATTTTCATTAAAATTCTTTCACTTGTCGGGGATGTTTCCCCCTCTTTAAAAAATCGAGTAAATTTTCTCAGGCTCGTAGCCTTTGATGAGTAATACTAAACTTAATAAAATGTATATATTTAGGATCAGCATTATAAACAAATTCTTTTGATACATTTATTGACATCAAAATTTCGTTTTTAAAAGTTTCGATTACTATTGAGCCGTATCGCTTGTTTTTTATTGTTTTTTTTTTATTACGTATATGTTATTACTTATATGAAGGGGTTCTCCCCTTAGTCAATACAACGCTCTTTACGTTAAAAGTTAAAAAAAATTTTGATTCACAAAGCCCTGAATCACAAAGGCCGTTTAGTTAAAATAGATAGCTATTATGAAAGCACTAAAAAAAACTGTAGCGTAAAGAGTGAGGTATTGACTTGGGGGAGAACCCCCTCACATACGTTATAATTTCTGTTCGTTTTAAGTTCTAATATTCCTTCTTACATTTCAGTTGAAAAAACTTGTTTTTTTTTATTTAATTTCTGATCGTTTCTTAAATAATGCTTGGAACTCCGGCGCCCCCTTCATAGAAATGTCCCTTACCCCAAAGAAACATCCTCCACGGAAATATTCTCCAGAGTAACCCCCTCCTCTAGCCCCCCCCTCCAGAAAAAATCCTTCCTGAAAATGGTTGTATACTTCCCAATAACCAATAAATAATGCTGGCAAGTCCGGCGCCCTCTTCATGGCAATTTCCCTTCCCCCATGAAAACTTCCTTCATGAACAGATCCTCCAACATAACCAACGACCCACCCTTCCCTCCCACTACCAGAAAAAAAACCTCCTGAAAACTTCTGTATACTTCCCAATAACCAATACTATATTTAACATTGGGTAAAGTTCATAACTTTTAGCCCTCCCTCTGGGAACTTCGGGGGATTAAGTCATCCTAAAAGACATATTTATCATATTTTCGACCATGCTGAACAAAATGGCTATATAAAAATTTTGATCGGGTGACTTTGGGAAAAAAATAAGCGTGGGAGGGGACCTAGTTGCCCTCCATTTTTTTGGTCACTTAAAAAGAGAACTAGAACTTTTGATTTCCATTCCAATGAACCCTACCACTATATTCTAGGTCCACTGGTTCGATATGATCACCCCTGGGGAAAAGAAAAATAAAATAAATAACCCCACATCCGGGATCTTTCTTTTGGCAAAAAAATTAAAATTCCACATTATTGTAGATAGGAGCTTGAAAACTCAAAAATAGGGTTCTCTGCTACTCTGAATATGACAGTGTGATTTTCATTAAGGTTCTATAATTTTTGGAGGGTCTTTCCCCCTTTTTTTGAAAACCAGCCAAATTTTCTCAGGCGCGTAACTTTTGATGGGTAGCACTAAACTTGATGAAAGTTATATATTTGAAATCAGCATTGAAATCTGATTCTTTTGATATATCTATTGGTATCAAAAACTCGTTTTCTAGAGTTTCGGTTACCATTGAGCCGGGTCGCTGCTTACTTACAGTTCGTTACCACGAACTGTTTGATGAAAAATTTGCTATAAGGGAGAGACAAGAGGAGGATTTTTCAGAAATTGCTTGATAATCCCCAGGCAGCTCTAGTCTTTTAATAAGTCGAAAGTAATTGGAGACCAACCAACCACAAGGGCTATTTTTGTTTGGGGGGGAGATTTTTTATAGGGAGGTATTTTTCACGGGGGAGTATTTTCCTTGAGTTGGTATTTTCCGCATGTGGTGTTTTTTCCCGGCGGGGCGGGGGGCTGGTTGCCCTCGAATTACTTTTGACTTTTAAAAAGGGCACTAAAACTTTCAATTTCTAATCGAATTATAAAACGTGATTAGCAAAACCCCCACAGTCCTCAGAGCAAGGGCTGTAGGTTATTGCAAGTTACCCAGTTTTGAAATTTAAGGTTTTTATAGAAGAGATTGTTGTACAAACTTTGGAGAAGGCTCATTTGACTAGAAATTGAAATTTGAAGTTCAATTTTGAAGAATCTGAGGACAACCAGCCTCTTCCTCTTAACCGCCATCCTCCCCCCCCCCCTGCCAAATGCATCCGATCAAAATTTAAAAAAAGAATCGTTTGTTCAAAATAGTCTAAAGGTAAAAAAACCATGCCTTTGGGGTTAACAATTTCACCAGCAGCTCCTTGGGGCAAGGGCTTTAAATTAGGCTAGTTGCTGATTGTTAAAACATAAGGTTTTTATGGAAAAGATTCTAAAATTTCAGGGATTAAATTTTGGTTTTATTTTTTATTTTAGTCTGTTTTATATTCTTATCTTTGAATTTTCTTTGTAGGGATTCATTTGTGATAATATTTTTCATTTTTAGTCCTTTTTATGTTGCGTCAGGGACTACATAGCATTAGTTGCATCCTTGAATTTAATTTTGAAGATGTCAAATTTAAATAGTAATTTTCTTTTTTAGTCCCTTTTGAAGTTGCATTAGGGGCTAAAGTATTCAGGGACTGAATGGCTTAGTTCGCATCTTTGAATTTCATTATTGAGAGGATAAATTTCATTGGTACTTTTCTTTTTTTTTAGCCCCTTTTGAAGTTGCATCTGTCAGGGGAATGATTAAGTGGTATCAACCGTATCTTTGAGTTTCAGGGATTAAATTTTGGTTTTTAATTTTAGTCTCTTATATTCTTATCTGAATATTCGTATTTAATATTCAATTAATATTCTTTCTAATTCTTATTTCAATTTTCTATGAAGGGATTCATTTTTGATAGTATTTTTCTTTTTGATCCTTTTTATGTTGCATCAGGGATTATGTAGCGCTAGTCGCATCCTTGAATTTAATTTAATTTTTTTAATTTAATTTAATTTTTTGAATTTAATTTTTAAGGTATCATATTTTAATAATACTTTTCTTTTTTAGTCTCTTTTGAAGTTGCATCAGCTGGGCTCAAACCACTCAGATGCCCATCTGACCGACTTTTTGGAAGGGAAATTTTTAGACGAGCAAGTGGAGTCGATTAACAAGCTTAGCCATTTCACAACAAAGCTGAAGCGTGTCGGGGATGGACTTGGAGTTTATGAGTTTGATAAAGAATTGCAATAACCTTTGACATCTGTTTTCTTTATTGCTTTTGAAGCATGTAATGTGTAAAATGTAACAGCTTTAAAAGATTTAAAAAAAATACAGGTGGTTTCTATATTGGTTTTTTTTTATTTGTGGTTGGGACCATTTCTATGTTTTGACTTGATTTTCTTTAAGACTTGG
Source organism: Artemia sp. Qi Xiang Cuo (assembly GCF_049724085.1). Lineage (NCBI taxonomy): Eukaryota > Metazoa > Arthropoda > Branchiopoda > Anostraca > Artemiidae > Artemia > Artemia sp. Qi Xiang Cuo. The sequence continues at coordinate 8,376,226 of NC_142797.1, read as the reverse complement.
AAAACAGCTTAAAATGGTCGTTTTTCTTTTCTTTGGACCTCAAGCAAATATATATAGTGTTTACGTACGTTCCATTGGTCTTCTCTAGAAAATGGATACACCAAGGTCACTGCCATTTGAATGGAGCGTATTCTCTACAGCAAAAAAAAGAAACTAGTCCGCGTAATACATTCAAGTTCCACATGTTGACCCTTTCCTACGGAAAACTGTCCAATGTGCTGAAATTGACATATTTAAATTTCATTTGATTAATACTTAACTTAATACTTGAAATATTGAACTAGATTTCTAAGGGTCTGGAAACAAAGGGTGTTACCCTATCCATCTTGTTGAGGAGTCAAATACAATTTGAACCATTTGTTGATGGCTCAGAAAGAAAGAATAGCGTTACCCATCAACATAGCCCTCTTTCCTATCCATCAGGAAGAAAGAAGAGGGCTAAATAGTGACAACCGTAATGTCGATAATATCAGCTGAAGTGGAAGAAGATTTTTATTGTTTGTCCCATGGTTTCTGGTGTCCCATGTCCTATGGTTTCTGGTGGGTGGTAGAGGAGTTACACGAGGCTAATGAAAGCAGTAAACTTAATAAACATTTGCTGATAAAATAAATTTTGAACTAGTGGAAGAGACAGACAATCCGGCGAGGAATTGTCGTTGTTGCAATGTATGTACGTTCAAAATACAGCACGTTCATTCATTACAGGAACAACAAGTAAAAAGAACTCTTGTCGCTTCTTCTTTCCTATCGATTTTCTAATTTTTGTGGTGTGTCCATCTTCATAGAAAGACCTTAATCTATTAGGTAGTGTTAAATTTACGATTCTACTTTTATTAGCTGATGGATAAATAAACAACGTAACGATTACTAATTTGTTATTCTTTAGGCTGAAAATCTACATCAAGGCAGGTCTAGCGGTGCTGTTTTTCTGGTTCTCTACAATGTTTACGTGTTTGTAAGGCTATATCGAAAGATTGTTGTTGGGAGGAGGGGGTACAAAAAACCTTAAAAATGTATCTAAATCTTATTTATATGCATTTTTGTCATGTTTTTATGAGTTGAAACAAAAATTTCGTGGAGGTGGGAGATTTGAGCCCAGTAATTACTCTCACTTGATACGACCTTGAGTATGTGCTATTATAATTTTGGGATAAAAGCAATAATCCTTCATTAGATTTTTCTGGGAATTTTACTTTTTTTTGGGGTGGTGGAATTCCACATTACTTGAATGTTTTAATCTTTGAAAACTTTCGTTTGTAAATGGTTTTCTCCTAATTTTGAAAACGCTCCTAAAATATTTTTAACCTGATTTTTGTGAGTAAATGGATATCAGGATTCTGTTACAGAATGAAAAAAAAAATGAAAATAGTCATGTAAAAAGAATCTGGCTTTGGCTACATTTTAATATCGTTGAATGCAGATCCAGCTTTCTAATTCCTAGATCTTAATTTTTTTTTTAATTGAATGTAGCTTTTATTGAATTTCAGTTTGCTGTGTTTACTTGTATAAATAAAAAAAAAACTTATCCCGAGTTAGATTCCAGAAAGCCTTTGAATTAGGAAAACTTATCTATTACAAATTCTCCTTTTTTCCAAAGAGAGAGGATAGACGAGACAAAAGCTCGCTATATATTACAAGGGATTTGAATTTTAAGTGTGGAAACTTTAGGTAACCACTTACGTTTTTTCTTGTTTATGCAACTACTAATAACTCGCTGTAAAACGAAGCTGCCGGAGGCTAGCACAGCTGCGTTTGCTCCTGACCCGGCTCAATAATAACCGAACCTCTAAAAAACAGAATTTTGATACCAATAAATTTATCAAAAGAATCAGATTTTTATGCTGATTTCAAATATATAAGTTTCATCAAGCTTAGTTATACCTATCAAAAGCTACGCACCTGAGAAAATTTGCTTTATTTTCGAAAAAAGGGGGAAACGCCTCTTAAAAGTCATAGAACCTTATGAAAATCACACCATCAGATTCAGCGTATCAGAGACCCCTATAGTTGAGGTTTCAAGCTCCTATATGCAAAATGTGGAATTTTTTATTTGTTTTTTTTTTTTTCAAGGGTGATCGTATCAACCCAATGGTCCTAGAATATCGCGGGAGGGCTCATACGAACGAAAATTAAAATTCTAGTGCCCTTTTTAAGTGACCAAAAAACATGGAGGGCAATTAGGCCCCCTCCCACGCTCATTTTTTCCCAAAGTCACTCGATCAAAATTTTGAGATAGCCATTGTGTTCAGCATGGTCGAAAATATATAAAAACTATGTCTTTGAGGATGACTTGATTCCCCACAGTCCCCGAGGAAAAGGCTGCAAGTTATGAACTTTGCCCAATGTTTGCATATAGTATTGGTTATTGTGAAGTATACAGACGTTTTCAGGGGGTATTTTTTCTGGTGTTGGGGGGGGGTCGGAGGTTACGTGGGAGGAACTTTTCATGGGGGATGGGACATTTCTATGAAGGGGGTGCCAGATTTCCCAGCATTATTTAAAAAAAAATCAGAAATTAAATTTAAAAAAAAACAATTTTTCCACTGAAAACTTTTCAACATCAAAAATTAAAATGAACAGAAACTCTTATGTATATTAATGTTTTACCTTTTTGTCTGTTGTTGAAAACAAGCTATGGCAAAACATGCTACTTCATTTCAAACTCAAACGCTTGTTTCAAGCACTTGTCAGACATTTTCTCAGAAAATGTCTCAGTTTGGTCACGCTCAAGCACAAATCAAAAAGCAGTTTCAGCGAAATAAATTAGTTATTGATGAAGCAAATTCTTGTCCCCCCCCCAAAAAATTGGTGTAGTAAATCAAACCCAATCATCGTAAAGGTTATTTCTCTTCTAAAGCCGCACATGGAACCCGATGCAGGGATGCGCACTTGAGGAGTTACTCGGATTGGTCAATTAAGCTGTCAAACTTACCTTTTTCCAGCTAACGAAGGGGCACCAATTCACAAAATGTAGGGGGATGTAAAAACTTTCTCATGACGATACAAAAAAAATACTTTTCAACATCAAGGGGCTCGATTTTGTAGTTTTTGACGAAAATACCAAAGACATTTTGCAAAATCAAGGGGGGGGCAATTGTTGCCGTCCCTGTAAGTTCAGTTATTGGTTGCTGTAATTTTTCAAAGCAATTACAGTTCGATTAAAATGATTTTCATTCGAGTGTAAATATTTTCCAATTCAAGATCGTGAAAATGCCAAATTTAGCAATCATATTAGAAATTAGGCTTCAAAAATACTAGACTAAAAAGTTCAATGGTACTAATCTTGTGCGTCACGGGACCACTCTGAAAACAAAACTCTCAATCAAGGCCGTAGCTAGTATTTTTTGGAGGGAGAGGGAGGACAAAAAAAAGGCATCAAAATTTGTTTATATATATTTTTGTTGCGTCTTTACTAGTCTGACAAAAATTTGGGGGTTCAAACCCCTCCCCTTTCATCACTTTACTCTTAACGGAGAACTTTCAATTTCCAATCAAATGATGAAGTTCATCCAACCACCCCTTCCATAAGAACCTTATCTGTCAACCAGGGCATAACCTACAACCCTTGCTCCCAAGCACTGTTGCTTTGTTTCAACCCCAAAAGCCTTATTATATGATCTTTGAATTATTTTGAATAAAATAGATATCTCAAAGTTTCTATGGATGTATTTGGGGGGGAAAGGACATGGGGAGGACACAGATGTACAATCACATTTGAGAGAACTTCTGATTTCCAATCGAATGAGCTCACTCTGAATTTTATACGACCATTCCTTCCATAAAAGACGTATATGTTAATAATGGGCAACTAGTATAACTTATAGCCCTTGGGGACAGGTTGTCATCCCCAAAGACATATACACTTGACCTTTCAACTATTTTGAACAAAATGCCTAAATCAAAACTTTGAATGGATGTGTTTGGGGAGATTTTGGGCGTGGGGGGCTGGTTGCCCTCCAATTACTTTTGACTTTAAAAAGGCACTATAACTTTTCAATGTCCAATCGAGTGAGCCCCTTTCGAAGTTTCTTCGACAAATCGCCCAATACGAAGTGCCTTGGTCAAAGGATTAAAAAAAACTAATAGTACATTTTAACCATATCGTTCTTTACCTAGGCAGCGCTGTTGCGCTGCATATGATATAAGGAAAGTGTATTTCTCAAAATCTTGGGGGCTTTTTTTTTAAATGAAAATATCAAAAAGGAGATTTTATCAAAATTTAGAGGGTATGTCTTCCCTTCCCTCAATTGGTGCCCCTGTAATTGATGAAATTAACACCATTTGATACGTCAAGGGACTTTCTTAGAGAGCAACAGGTTTTACACACTAAATTGAAGTCTCAGTTTGTTCTTTGCTGAATCACGGGACGCAGTCATGGAAGGTTTTTTCCTCTTTTGGCTGACCTTGATATCAATTGGGTTGATGACTATCTTTTGTTTCTGGGTTCTGTCATACCCCTGAGAACCTGTCAAGCAAAGGAGTATATACATATTCTTAAGGTTAATAGAGGTCGAAGGAATACCAGTATCAAACGACCTAAATCAACAACAACATCCTAAGGTTAATCGCACTTTCATCTAACATAATTGGCAAATTAATTGCGAGAAACAGATTATACCAATTTCATTACCACTATTCTTAATCCGAGAAAATCGATAACGATCCGATTAGAATTTAACTTAAAAATGAGGGTTTTCTTGCGATTATTTGATTAATTAAGCGTATTCAAGACCTGGTGAAAAATATCAGTTACTGATAATAAAAAGTAACCATCATTTGTTAAAAATGCCGGAAATTAACTCTTATTACGGAGGAAATACATGTTGAACTAAAATTACTGCTTTCATCGCATGAATTCTTTTTATTTTTACACAGAAAGGGGTATAAACAAATAGACAAAATATTTTTTTTAAGAATTGTTTCTATAAAAGTACAAAAACTCGTTCATGCGTTTCACCATTTTTAACATTTTTAGTGTTTTACAACTTCCGTGGTGTGGTACATATTAGAAAATAACCTGGTTCAGATTTTAAGGTAAACGAGTGACTTGTAAAGTAACAATTGACCCCGATCATCTTTGCGATTATGGATTGGCATCTTCTGCTAGTTGATGTACCTATGATTTACTTCCGATGCATTTGAGGGTATACAAAATTTGATTTCATGTCCGCTACCACTGTATATAAATAATAGACAGTATGATCTTTTCCTATCTCAACCATTCTAAAAACCTGGACCGAAATGCAAGTGCTCCGGGGAACATTTAAACAAGTATAAAAATAAGCGACATTCGATTTTTTCACGGGTAGACAAGTCAGATTTTTCTTGAACGCGAAACTTGGCTTCAACGTTATAACACTAAATTTTAAAGAATCTAATTTTAAATTAATTTAAATTACTTAGAAATTGTGTCGTAAGAGGTTTAAGACTATACAAACTCAGCAGTAAGAACAGCATTTTATTTATTTTCTGGTAAACACACTGGACGAATGTTCTGTAACAGGTGCTTTTCTAGCGTAAAGCCCCGTAAAATTTTAGATGTGCCACCAAAATGTGCGAGGTCCTTCAATTTTCTGAAAACTTACTAAGAATTTTACGAAAAACACTTCTTAACAGACGTTTGGTATTTTCTGAGATGGGATATTGTGGCAACTTTTACCACAGCAACCAATAATTAGAACCCAAGTCCTAAAATTGGTCTCAATCAGGAACCCTTATCGCTATCTAAATTCACAGAGTGCAAAGATTTTAAAACAGAGGTGTTTATTCTTTAAAGTTCAGGAAAGGTTTGAGAGTTTCATACAAAAACATTCATATACAACGAAACTAGCTCTTATCTCGGCTCTTCGCCTAAACAGGTAACTAGCCTTTTTCAAGTCACACACTTAGGAACTACAATCAGTAAATAAATATCACGACGTGAAAATAACAAAAAGAAAAGAAAAATGATAAACGATCACTGCTATTCCACCAGTTATTAAAAGAAAAACAAAGATCCTTTATCAAATTTCGAATGAGATTTCTATGGCCCAAAAAGAGGAAAAGTTAATGAAAATTAAAAGGGAAATAAACTAAAATGGAAACTAAAGGGAACATTCTTTCTTACCAATAAAAAAAAAACAATAAGAAAAAGGTTTGACGCTCCATGGCGTAAAATTACTATCTAAAACCACAGACTGAAACCTAATAGATAATCTAATAGATAATAGAAGAAAGCTAATAGATAATCTGTGCTAAAACTGTTAGGTTGCCCCTTTGTGGTAAAACGTTTTTTGGCAAAATTCAAATACTCTCGCCACTTCGTGGATCCCTCTCCACTACGAAATCCCAGTTATTACCCTGTTGCAGTATTGATTAGAAGTTAGCTCTAGATTTTTTTGTTATTTTCACAAATTTAATCAACCACCATCCCCCTTTTTAGAAATCCTACATAACTCAATCAGTTAAGTCATACCTGTGATATGGGATAGTTGCAAACCACTTCGCCGGCTCACCAAGTTTCTGTCTGTTTTCGCAATTACGAATAATACAAATTCGCACCATTTGTCAATGACTCATATATATATATATATACTGACCCGCTAATGTCAGAGTAAATAGGAGGGGCTGTTTTTACGCGCCGAGAATGAAGTGCCAAAAATAATCAGCCTTTAACAACCCATGCCCTGAGGGCTTTGGGGGGGTTGTCATCCTTAAAGACCTAATTTCGAAAACTTTCAACTACGTTGAACAAAATGGCTATCTAAAAATTTTGATTGGATGTGTTTGGGGAAAAGGGAGACCGTGAGAGGGGGGTTAGTTGTTCTCCAATCACTTTCGATTATTAAAAAGGGCACTAGCCCTTTGAATTTCCAATCGAAGGCACCTTTTTTTAAGTTTCTACGACAAATCTTTCAATAAAACCTTATGTGCCACCAGGGCATAGCTTGTAACCGTTGCCCTGAGGGCTTTGAGGGGGAGGGGTTGTCATCCTTAAAGACCTAATTTCCAGAACTTACAACTACGTTGAGCAAAATGGCTATCTAAAAATTTTGATTTGATGTGTTTGGAAAAATTTTGGGCGTGAGAGGGGGTTAGCTGCCCTCCAATCACTTTCGACTATTAAAAAGGGCACTAGCCCTTTCAATTTCCAATCGAATGAGCCCTTTTTGAAGTTTCTACGAAAAAATTTTCAATGAAAACCTTATATACCCCCAGGGTATAACTTATAACCCTTGCCCTTAAGACTGTGGGGGGAGTGTCCTGCTTAAGGTATAATTTCAAGAATTTTCAACTGCGTGGAACAAAATGGTTATCTCAAAATTTTGATTGGATGTGTTTGGGTAAATGGTGGGCGTGGAAGTGGTGTTACTTGCCTTCCAATCACTTTCGACTATCAAAAAGGGTACTAGCCATTTCAGATTCCAATCGAATGAGCCCTTTTTGAAGTTTCTACGAAAATACTTTCTATAAAAACCTTTTATACTCCCAGGGCATAACTTGCAACCCTTGACCTGAGGAATGTGGGGGGGGGGGGTCGTCATCCTCAAAGATCTAATTTCCAGAACTTGCAACTACATTGAACAAAATGGCTATCTCAAAATTTTGATTGGATGTGTTTGGGGGAAAGGTGGGTGTGAGAGGGGGGCTAATTGCCCTCCAGTCACTTTCAACTATTAAGAAGGGCACTAGCCCTTTCAATTTCCAATCGAATGAGCCTTTTTTGAAGTTTCTATGACAACACTTTCTATAAAAATCTTATATGCCCCAAGGGCGTGACTTACAACCCTTGCCCTGAGCGCTGTGGGGAAGTGTCCTCCTCAAAAGCCTAATTTCTATCTGGAAATCAACTACACTGAACAAAATGGCTATCTCAAAATTTTGATTGAATGTGTATCGGGAAATGGCGGGCATGGAAGGGGTCTTAGTTGCCTTGTTATCACTTTCGACTATTTAAAAGGGCACAAGCCACTCCAATTTCCAATTGAAGGAGCCCTTTACGAAGTTTCTACGACAACTTCTTCGATACAGAGTGCCCTTGTCTAAAGGGAAAAAATAATAAATAATATATTGTGCCAACATCGTTCTTATATACCCCCAGGGCATAACTTAAAACCCTTGCTTTGTGGGCTGTGGGGGAGAGTCCTCCTCAAAGACATAATTTCTATCTGGAAATCAACTACACTGAACAAAATGGCTATCTTAGTTTTATTGGATGTGTTTGGGGAAATGGTGGGCTTGGAAGGGGTGTTAGTTGCCTTCCAATCACTTTCGACTATTAGAAGGGCCACTAGCCGTTTCAATTTCCAATCGAATGAGCCCTTTTCCAAGTTTCTACGACAACTCCTTCGATACGAAGTGCCCTGGTATGGAAGAAAACAAAAAAAGATAGTAATACATTGTGCCAACATCGTTCTTTACTTAAGCAGCGCGATTGCGCTGCCTATGTTAGTCCATAGAAAATATAATAACGTCTCTAAGGCTGACACAGACCTCCAGCGCTCTGAGGATAGGCTTGTAAGTTATTTTAGAGGACATATAAGGTTTTTGTTGAATGGGCGGTGGTATGAACATCAGACGGGGCTTATTTGATTTGAAATTGGAAGTTATAGTGCCTTTTTAAGATTCAAAGTGACTTGAGAGGAAACCGCCCCTCCCACCTCCACGCTCAGCATTTGCCTTAACACTTCCGTAAAAATTTTGAGATAACAATTTTATTCTTCGGTGTTTATGGTTTCGAAAATTATGTCTGAGATGAAGACACCCCCCCTCCCTCCAGCCCTCAGGGAAAGGGTTTAGAGTTATGCCTTTGGGGCATATAAGTTTCTTATAAAAAGGGTGGTCGTATATGCTTTGAGGGGACTCGTTGAATTGGTAATCATAAGTTCTAGTGCCCTTTTAAGATTCAAAGTGACCACAGCACTGCTACCCCCCCCCCCCACACACACACACAACCACGTCGGGTTTTCCTGAGGTGTATCCAATAGATCCTTGGAGACAGTCCTTTTATTCAAAATAGTCCAAATATCATATAACAAGGTTCTTGAGGTTGATACAAACCACCAGATCCTGAGTGCGAGGGTTTTAAGTAATGCCCCTTAGGGCATTTAAGGAACTTATGGAAGGGATGGTTGTATAAGCTTTAGAGGTGGCTCATTTGGTTGAAAGTGGAAGTTCTAGTTCCCTTTTAAGAGCCAATACTGATGGAGGTCAAGTAGCATCCATCCCCCCCCAGCTACCCCTCTTTTCACCAAATGCATTTTATGTGTGTGTGTAAACGAATCAACAGGATGAAACAAAACCATAGCAAGTGGTTAGATATGTATACCAATTTGTTAACATTTTATTTCTTTCCAGCATTTTTAAGGTTAATTACATACATTATAAGGCTCAACTGGCCATAAAGCGAATATTTTGTTTCTGATACATTTAAGGCTGCTTTACATAAGGGTTGTCGCAATGTCTTACGTTGCCTAGGCAACTTAAATCTAATTTGTTCTTCAATCGAAATTATGTATTTATCCAAGCCACAGCTTATCTTGCATTCCAGCTGGAAACAAAATATTATGACATGGAGATACGCACATTTAAATGTCCCTGCCTTGAGACGCACGACAGAGGATGGAAATATAGATTGTAATCTCTACGATTGTATAAGTAATGCGGCATATATGCACACGTTACCGTGAATGTCCGCAAATTGGTGAATGTCGACACTCACCGGTGAATGTGCGAAATACCTTTTTTTTCTCCTTTGATTTAGTTAGTGTTGCCAGTCAACTTTTTCAATTTAATGCAAGGTTTGATGATGACACGTAACGTTCGGTTAGGTTTGGTTAAATGAGGTCAGGTTGGGTTAGGTTAGCCTATGTTAGGTTTTTAGCCCATTTCTGATATTTACAACCAAATTTAATCTAACCTAGCCCAAACTAACATGATCTAACTTAACTTTTACCACCAAAGCTTGCATAAGACTGAAAATGCTGACTCGTAAAGCTAAGTGATTCGAGGCGGAGACAAAGGAATTTCGGACATTCACCAGTTAATGTTGACATTAACCAGGTTTCGGACATTCACAGTAACACATACAAACAAAAAAAAATAAGCATACAAAGAATATAAATAGTCAAAACGAATGGTGTGTTTATTTAAGAAATTTTTCTAGTAGCCTTTATATATATATACATATATATATATATATATATATATATATATATATATATATATATATATATATATATATATATATATATATATATATATATATATATATATATATATATATATATATATATGAAATTTCTTCACAAACCTTAATTTTGATACTTAGAATCTGTGATTTTAGTAGGTGGTTTCAGACGTTAAAAATATCGTTATAACAGAAAACAGAAAATGATTATTTATATCTGTATTTAATTTGAAAGTAATTTCAGTATATTTTTTTTATTAAAGATTATCACCAAACATAAATCAGAGTTTGCCGATAGATTTCAATATATATATATATATTGCCGATATAATTTCAGTTAGGAGAGGAGTTAAGAAAAATATATTAGGGACGTTGGGAGAGGAAAACACATCTTATATATATATATATATATATATATATATATATATATATATATATATATATATATATATATATATATATATATATATATATAAGATTTGTTTTCCTCTCCCAACGTCCCTAATATATTTTTCTTAACTCCTCTCCTAACTGAAATTGGACAGAAAAATAAAACAGAAAAAAACGGTTAGAAGACCAAAGATGCTAGTTAACCGTATTCACAAAAATTAAGTTTAAATTTAATTTTTTATTGTTCCAACTGTTAACTCGATTTCACCTGGAACGAAAAATTTAAATTTGTTAAAAACTATTAACATTTTGTCGAACCTGGACTACGCTCATAGATTACCAAAAAATATGTTTATCATTCCGAGGGTTTGTCGGACGAAAAAACGAGTCACCGTCAAAATAGATGGGAAGAGGCTTTCAGAAGCGCTTTGAAGGTATGCAGACGATTCGCTGTTAATTCTTTTTTTACCTGGAACGAAAATTTTAATTTTTATTAAATATAATTAACTTTTTTCGAAATTGCAGTGTGTACCAGGTGGAAATTACAATTTAATTCCTATTTACATCAAATTTGATACAAATTAACTGCCAAACTGGAACAGTTTATTAACTAATGCCTTTATATGCATTGTAATTTATTATTAAAACACGAGTAATTTTAATGAGGAATGAGTAAAATATGAGTTTTGATCCCTTAATACTCATTAATTACTATTAGATTGGTCATTTGCCTCCATTTTTCCCACTTTGATGATGAATGTACAGAAGTTAATTCAGTAAATACGCTAGTTAACCGTATTCACAAAACTTTAGTACAAAATTTAATACGAATTTAATTTTCGATCGTTCCAGCTGTTGATTCGCTCTCACCTGGAACGAAATATTAAATTTGTATTAAATATTATTAACTTTTCGTTGGACCGGAAACACGCCCCTGGACTACGCTAATAGATTACCAAAAATTATTGTATCATTCAGAGGGATGTCAGACGAAAAAACGAGTCACCGTCAAAACAGATAGGAACTGGCTTTTAGAAGCGCTTTAAAGGATGCAGACGATTTGAAGTTAATTCGCTTTCACCTGAAATGGAGAATTTAATTTTTATTAATTATAATTAACTTTTTGTCGAATCTCGACTACGATTTTAGATTGCCAAAAATTATGCTCATCATTCCTATGGGTGCCAAACGAAAAATCGAGTCATTGTCAAAAGGGGTGGGAAGATGTTCTAAGAACTGTTTTAAAGAAGGTAGCAAGGTTTCCACCCAGTGAAAAAATTAACCATATTTTTAATGAATTTTTGATTTTTTTAGTGGTTTTCTCCGATAACCTAGTGATTTATGCGCTGATTTAGTGATTTTTTTTATTTATGTAATATAAAAGATCACTATAAATAGTGATGAATCACCAGGGGTGACAACCCTAGAAGGTAGACGATTCGTTGGAAGGATTAAAAGGACGAAGCTATGAACATATTGAGAAGGAGATACGTGCGCTACTCAGCTTCCATTATTCGATGGGTAGTATGTTGTGCGATATAATTTTGCAGGAGGGCTATTAAACTGAAAAAAAACACACTTTAGGATTTTCGTTTCTTGCTAAGGAACATTCATCTGTGCAGAAAAAATATATACTTAGCCTTCTAAATAAGAAAAAAGTTTGATTTGAAACGTTCTAAATTCTAATTATTTTTTCGTATGAGAAAATGTAATTTTTTAACTAATACTTTGTATTTCAATTTTGTAATACCTACAACTAACTAAAGTATTATTCGCCACATCTAACAGTGGTGGAGCCATTGCAGAATTGATAGAGACTTCGTCCTTTTTAGTACCGCAGTCCTACGTGAACCTTTAGGTCTTCACAAGTGTCAAATATTTTTGTACGATCTGGGTTATAAATAAATTATTATTAATATAGATAATCAGTCTATTAAAAACTGTTTTGCGTGAGACAATTTAAATGCAACTTGAAAGCAAGAAAATTTAGAAAATTTTCAGTGGGAGATTAAAAAAAAACGTCTATCTCATGGAATCCAAAAACATTTCCTATAAATTTTGAGCCAAAAAGGAACCTTTGGAAATCAACGCACTAATGAAAGTGGAAAATATGTTTTCAGATACGATCATATAAGTTGGAGGCCAATCTCTCATTTGTCCAGAGATACAATACTTGTTGGAGAGTCAAGGGTGCCAATTCAAGAAATGTAGACGGTTTTTATATCTAGAAGCCCGCATAGTGAAACTCCTCATAAATTGCCCCCTATTCCTCAAAAATCCATTCTTGATTGTAAACATGAAATTTGGGCAAACACTAGTGGTCCCCAAACACACCAAATCACCAACTCCACGGGTTTTCATCTCTCCTCCAATATTGAAAATAGTGCAAGTTGAACAACAAGAGCATTGTGTTCTCAACGAAAAAGAAGCAACATCAACTCAAGCAATTAAACTGCTTTAATTATGACAACCTAAACCTATAATAAAAACAAAAATTGTTATAAACTTTATAGATGTATTGCTAAATTCAGCCCTTGTACTTCATAACTGTAAGGCCAGGGCATAAGAAGGCGGATAAGTACTGAGTAAACGACTTGCAATAGATGGCCCTAGCGGATAACAAGTTACTATAGTTGTCAGAATATGAAAATAGAGAGGTTTCAGAGAAGTTTAAAAGTTATTTTTAAAGATTTCACATCATATTTAGGCTATCTTTAGCAAAAATAAATATAGAATATTTTCTTAAGACTACGTTTTTTTTGTTCTTTTTTCATTAAGTCAAGTAAAAAAATTTGGCTATATCTTAGATAGTTTTGGAAGCTACATTTTTTGTAGCAATCTTTTAAAGCTAAGCTGGAAGTACGTCCTTGGAACATGCGCTACTTTATATACAGCTCTAATGAGAGGTGGCAGCAGTGGTGCCAAATGTGGTGGAAAGGGTCGTTTGCCATCAAAATCGCCAATTAAAAGTATATATTCTTTCCTTAATATATTTCCCGTGGAATTATCATTATCTTTTCATGGGTTGATGTTTTGTGCAAAGTATTTTGCCAAAATTCTACCGAAAAAGGTTTATGCTATGGAACTATTTAACCAATGTGAGCATGATTATGGAACGAGGGGATCTTCTAAGTATGTTGAACCCCGAGCGGGCACTGAGAGATCGAGGTTCTCTCTCAGGCACTGCATAACGAAACTTTGGAATGTGCATGGGTCGGGTCTTAATATTGGTCTTTCTCTTGGCACACTGCGGGGTAATTAAAAACTCTTTTACTAACCCTTTGATGATTTTTTTTTAATTCAGTTATGGTCGTCCCGCTGACTGATGCTCTTGGTAGGGTTTCCCCATGGCTTCACTTCACAGTTTTTTGGTGTTTTTTTTTAGTTTGTTCTCCATTTGGCTGCTGGCTTGGGGTGATATCTGGTAAGTCATACATTTTTCTTTATTTACAAAAGAGTGTGATTGTGTAAAAATACAGTTATATATTATGTTTTTGTTGTTTTTAGACTCTCAGCCGGGCATACCCATATTGTAGTTGTATTTAGTTTGTAAATAAAAGAACCTGAACCTGCCTTTCTCGGAAAATACTCTTTTTTGTATTTTCAGTTAAAAAAAGTTGCCCCACTCTTCTTTGAGTTTGACAAATACATTTTGCCATCTCTCCCAACTTTTCATGATTTGGTGCCACTAGGTTATAAAGACTTTATATTAGGATGCTTGATCCTTTGGTGCTGACACAACACTTGGCATATTAGAAACCGCTTTCATAAAAGTCTGACGACCAAATATGTTGCTACCTTGAGGGACAATTATTTCCCTTGGTGCATAGCCCAATACCGTAGATACAAATATATTGTTTAATAGCCAACGGAGAAGTCCTTACATAGCTTTTTCTAAGACAACTCTGTCTGCATCAGCAAGCTAGGAAAAACAAAAACAAGTAAATGAGTAAACATATCTTGAGAGCCTAAATGAATAGAGAACCTAACTAAACGAATAAACAGACGGAAAGAATAAGTATACCCGAGTCAAAGCGAAAAAATAGTGCTTTGGAGATTCAAAATGGGAGGGGGAACTTGTAAACTTCCCTTATTTCTAAGAATTTTGGACCCAACATGGTTTACGTTTATTTTTTTTATCTAACGCCGATTTAAACCGTTTCTTATACAAGGTATGGCTATAACAAATATAACTTTAACCATTATAAAGGTTGATTTGAATCGCTAAAAAGCTTGTTTTTTCTTATCTTTTTGCTACTGACTATTTATTAGTATTTTAATTAAGAAATTCAAATTGGAAAATTATTTTACCAGTTGAGAATAAAAAAAAGCGTTTTCCTCTAAAGTGTCGTATTTTCAAGATGTAGTTCAAAATCCTGGGCTCGTTCTGAAATTATTTATAAGCTTTTAATTAATAATCCTTGTTTGTGAAAAGAAAGCTTGATCCTAGCAGTTTTAAATATGCATCATATTGCTCAAAATATGATGCTCATATGTCAAAATATGGCTTATGCGGGTGGTTTAGAGCCTAAATGTATGCACTCTCCTGGTCCACGGGCGTTAATTCATGAAAATTTAGGGGATGGGGTAAGATATATTTTACCCCATCCTCTAAATTAGTAGGGGGTCCCCTATTTAGTCCCCTAAATAGTAGGGGGGGGATCTGTCTTTTTTTCACTTTTTTCAAATTATAATGCCAAAAAACGGTCGTTCAAACTCAATGGGATACCCCCCCAGTCGTTACAAGGGTTGGTGAGATTCGGGAAATGTTTTGTTCATTAAAAAAAAACAAATTCATTCCGATATTATATCATTTGTACTGGAAGTAGATTATCTGATAACTTATAAATATTTAACAATTATATTGTAAACAAAACCAAAGAAATAAAGTCATTAAATTGTTATCCCAGTGCGCGAAAGAAGAAAATATTCACAGACAGGTTGAATTCAAGTTTTCAGGGAGGATATAGCCATCTCAAAGCTATCTAAACGACTACACGGTGCGTCAGTTTATTTAATTATAATTATAGCCTGTATAAACTATAATTGTAGTTTGTTCCACATGTTTTTGAAAAAATGCTTAAATACAAAACGACCCAAACTCACTATGCTTATTTCGTCTTTTCAGCAGTTTACAGATTTCCGTTTTCAACAAGAAATTAAGCACTACATTTCATAAACGCGTGCAGATTGCAGGGAAATTATAAATATTAGCCTAAGAATGGATTCCGTTGAGTCTAAAGCTGCATCACTCGTGCTGTCTTATCTGAAAACTAGTGTACCATCTCTTGCAGAGCTTTTTGTCCAGAAAACTAAAGCAGTAAGTCATTCTAGGTTATGTGGCTTGAGAATTGTTAGAAAATAGGCCTATGTTTATTTAGACATTGTACAAATGTACATTCTATTTATGTTTGGTCATAGATTAGGGCTTGAAACACAATTCTAATGAATTGGCTGATAATAAGTCAAAGGCTTATTGAGTTTTGGGGTCAAGTTCTGTTTGAGGGGCTCTTGTCTTAGAAAGTAGGATAGACTAGGCTAATGTCCCCTATATTATTTAGACAGTATTTAATATTGGATAAATGTTTTATACAATATAGGTTAGGCTATCTCACAAATATGGATTTTAAGGTTCTCAACCTTAAACATAATTGGGAATGGCCTGGGATTGGCTGACTACCATCTAGAAAACTGGGTAAATTTTAGCTGCTTAATGTAGGGTAAAATACCTCTTTGGGAAACACCACTTTTCTTTGGCATTCCGGAAAAATAGCAATGGGTTTTGGACCAACCCTTTTTACTACAACATGAAGCAATGTGAGGGCAGTAACAAGAACCCTGCCTTCTTGGTCAAATTTTCACCAATGATTTGTCAGCATAAATTGAAAATGTGGTTAATGTTTTGAAAAGCAATTGAAAAGAAAAATTATATTTAAATATTTGTGATTTATAGAATAGGCCTAAATATCAAGCAATAAAAGTTATATTTCTAGAATCAGAAGGAATTCATCTTTCTGTTCATATATGAACTAAAACTGAAACACTAGGCCTATAAGGATATATACATCAAAATTCCAAAAAGAGGTCCCTGTAGGTGAGTAAATAAACCAGTAGTTTCAAGTGGTTGATCTTAAATAATCTGAATAATAACCATATTGATGCATAGCTTAGACTTTTAGCTATTCATTAGGCTATATACCTAATCCTTCTCAATTCCTCTGTGGTAACAAGATGTGAGGGTTTTAGTTACCTATACATAATTTTGCTCAATTGGATAGGCCTAACCTAGCTTTTTACCCTAATATAACTACACTAGGATAAAAGTGAATACATTACTTGATGCATAGGCCTAGGCGATAGGCTAGGTAAATATTTAACAAAATATATTAGCCTAGCCTATTGACTTACAAATAAAGTGATCATACCATTTGATGCCTTTTTTATGCTGGTTATGAAGTATAATAGGCCTAATCATTTCTATCAGAAATGAATTTTAGCCCCCCCCTATATATATGCCAATTCAGGGTATATATTTTGGTAAATTTCTACCAAATCATATTATTGAGTTAGGAATAAAGGGGGTAAATTTCTACCAAATCATATTACTGAGTTAGGAATAAAGTGAATGCACCATTTGATGCCTTTTTTATGCTGAAAAATATCATGTCATTCATTTTGGCAAACAATCCACATCAGCAGTACCATCTCCAAGGTAACCCCCTCTCTGCAGTTACTGAAGAAAGAGATCTTGGAGTCATTGTTGATCATTGGCTGAGTTTCAGTACCCATGCAAAATCTGTATCTTCTTCTGTCTTCCAATCCCTAGGACTTATTCAAAGAACTATCTCAAGCCAGTGTCCTAAAGTATTTATGAAGCTCTACAAGGCACTGGTTTGTCCAGGCCTTGAGATTGGAATGTCCCTGGCATCCCCCTATTTTAAGAAGGACAGGGAAATACTAGAAAACGTACAGAGAAGAGCAACTAAGATGGTTGATGGCCTCAAACAAGTGCCATATGAAGAGCATTTGCATCATCTGAAGCTCCCTACTCTCACATACCAGAGGAAGCGAGGCGACATGATTGTAACCCACAAAGTCATTTCAAAAAATACTCGGAATCCTGGTCTCCTTGCTTCCCCAGAATGCCTTGTGACAAGAGGACATTCAATGAAAATTTTCAAGAAGCACTCTTCTATCCGAGAGAGAAGCCATTTCTTCAGCCAACAAATAATGAACTTGTGGAATCAGCTCTCTGAAGATACGGTGTCTGCAGACTTGACAATTGCCTTCAAGAGAAGACTTGATGAAGATTGGCAACAGCAGGAGTTCCTCTACAACTGGGAAGCTGCTGAGTCTACAACCTGAATTTAGCAAGCGAATCACAAAACAAACGAAAACCATTAGATGTCATCACGGAGCATTACAAGGATGGAAAATCCTTAAATTTGCTACAAGCTGCAATTTAAGGTAATTAAGGTAATAATCATTTCTATCAGAAATGAATTTCAGCCCCCCTCCCCCCTATATATGCCAATTCAGGGTTAGGTTAGGTTGTAGAAATATATACCCTGAATTGGCATATATAAGGGGGGGGGCTGAAATTCATTTCCAATAGAAATGATTACTATATTTGTAATCAGCATAAAAAAAGGCATCAAGTGGTATATTCACTTCATGTGTAAGTCAATAATATGATTTGTTAGAAATTTACCATAAAGTGAATACACCATTTGATGCCTTTTTTTGCTGATTAGGAATATAATAATAATTTCTATCAGAAATGAATTTCAGCCCCCCTATATATGCCAATTCAGGGTTAGGTTAGGTTGTAGAAATATATACCCTGAATTGGCATATATAGGGGGGGAGGGGCTGAAATTCATTTCTGATAGAAATGATTACTATATTTGTAATCAGTATAAAAAAGGCATCAAGTGGTATATTCACTTAATGTGTAAGTCAATAATATGATTTGGTAGAAATTTACCTATGTTTCTACATTAGGGGGGTGGGGTAAAGTTCAAACTTACCTCCCATTTACATCAGAAACAAAATTTGCCCCCCCCCCGAATGTAGAAATATATACCCTGAATTGGCATATATTGGGGGGGGGGACTGAAATTCATTTCTGATAGAAATGATTATTATATTTGTAATCAGCATAAAAAAGGCAACAAATGATGTATTCACTTCATTCCTAACTCAATAATATGATTTGGTATAGATTTACCATCATTTCTATCAGAAATGAATTTTAGCCCCCCTCCCCCCTATATATGTCAATTCAGGATATATATTTGCACATTGGGGGTGGGGGTTAGGTTAAGGAGGGGGGCTAAAATTCATTTCCAATAGAAATGATTATTATATTTGTAATCAGTATTATATTTGTAAAAAGGCATTAACTTTAGTTATTACTCAATAATGTGATTTGGTAAATATTTACAGGCTATATTGTGGGTGATTTGTAAAAGTCATCCACTGATGTCAGCAATTATGGACAGGGCATAATAGGGCTGTTTTTTTCACTCATCAATATGCTAAGATCTTACATCTTTTGTCAGAAAATGCTTAAAGTTGAGATCTTTGAACTAATATCTTTAATCTTTTGTGGTTTTTACACAAACATCTTTCATCATTCTGCTCTGATCTGCAGTCTGAGAACAATGATGAGTATATCATCAAAGTTCTCTCATCAGTGTACTACATGGCTGAAAGATGGCATCTTTCATGCTTTTTGCTAACATCAGTGAGTTGTAAGATCTAAGAACAAAGGGATTTAGTTGAAAAAATGATAATCTTTACAGAAAGATGAAAGATCTTAGTGCTAAAAACTAGCCCTAATGCCCCATTAAACTAGAACATGTTAAATCTAAAATAGCAACAGATCCACCATGGATATCAATCACCCCAGAGGTTAAACTAGGGGATAACTTTTTTGGGGGGAATTCCCCCTCCCCCAAAAAAAGGAACAAATTGAATCCCAAACTACAATTTAACATTTCAAACAGCTCTTGAAAAAGGAATATAAGCTATATGTTGATGGATCATTAAGTGAAGATTGATTTAAAGGTGGGTGCCTTCCAAGAGAGCACAGCCTATGCCTCATGGTTGCAGTGGTAGCTGCAACCTAGTAAAGATCAAACCACAGCCCCAAAAGTTAAACAGCCCCACAGTAACCAAAAGTTAAAAATTATGGTAAATTTTTACCAAATCATATTATTGACTTACAAATAAAGTGAATATACCACTTAATGCCTTTTTTATGCTCTTTACAAATATAATAATCACTTCTATTGGAAATTCAAATTTAAGTCCTTTTTGAGCTCTTGAAAATGACAAAAATATAAAAATATAGGATGTAAAAAGGCTTAAGACATCTGTTTTAAACCTACTGTTTCATAATAATTTTTTTTTAATCCACAAGCACTGACTTTCCACAATTAGGCTGGATAAAAGAAAGTTATGAAATAAATTTTGCTATATTATGCCGTTTTCTTCTTCCTTAATGCCGAATTTTCAAGAATGCGTTTTTGACGAAACATCAATAATAATACAGCAAGTTCATGGTGTCAAGGTTGCAAAATCAATTTGTTTGAGGCTGCAATTAATTTTTGCACAAGGCTGATGACAGTACTGATTTTTTCAGGCACATTTTTTTATTTTTTGTTAATTTCTAAGTTAGAATGATTCAATTAATTATGATAATTGTAAACATTAATTATGACTAATTATTATATATATATATATATATATATATATATATATATATATATATATATATATATATATATATATATATATATATATATATATATATATATATATATATATATATATATATATATATATATATATATATATATATATATATATATATGTATATATATATATGTATATATATATATGTATATATATATATATATATATATATATATATATATATATATATATATATATATATATATATATATATATAATTAGCATAATTAATGTTTAGAATTATCATAATTAGTTGAATCATTTTAACTTAGTAATTAACAAAGAAATAAAAAAAATGTACCTGAAAAATCAGCACTGTCTCTTTTATATTTTTATATAAAATTTTTATATTTTTGTCATTTTCAAGAGCTCAAAAGGGCTTAAATTTGAATTTCCTATAGAAGTGATTATTATATTTGTAAAGAGCTTAAAATAAGGCATCAAGTGGTATATTCACTTTATTTGTAAGTCAATAATATGATTTGGTAAAAATTTACCAAAATTATGTATCGAAAAAAGCTACCTTGTGAACAAAATTGCCATCTGACACTGATTCAGGAATGGTGACTGCTATTTCAGTTTGTCTTAAAAGTAAAAGTTTTGGTCAAATTCTACTTTAGCTACTTTTGGCTATACTGGAAAGCAATTATGTTAGGAAAATGAAACTTTCAGGGATGGATCTTCAGACTAAAGTATGTCCTCAGAAGGTATTTTGAAGTACCTACCTCCACTCCTTCTCTCTAGAGGTTCCTAAAATTTGCCTACTTGAAAGGTTGGTACTCCTGTACTAAAAGGACTCTTTTATTTAGTGCTAGTTTGGTTAATGCTAATGAAATAAAATAAAATAGGATGACTATATAATAGTTTAGAAACAAATTTGGGCTATATATTTGCAAATTAGGCGGTGGGGTGGGGGTAAAGCATAGCATATATTATTACATAACTTAACCTAAGTACCTTCACCCCCCCCCTCTTTTTTCAAAATTTAGCAAATGTATTTGCATATCTTTGAAACCTTATAAATTGGGATTAAGCAAAGTTGTGAAGCTGAAAACAATATTTTTGCACTTCATTTAAGCAGAAGTTCTATTTTGCAAGGTTTCACTTTGATAACACACAGATTTTGAAGGTCAGGACCCTCTAGAGGGAGAAAGAGTAGAGGAAGTTACTTCAAAAAACCTTCCCAGGACATCCATCCCTTAAAGTGTCATTTTCCTAACCTAACCCCTTTCCAACATAGCCAAAAGTAGCTAAAGTAGAATTTTACCAAAATTTATTGCAAAAAGAAATTTATGGTGATGAAAAAAAAAAACCGGAAACCTCTCGAAAATGGTGTCAGATCAAAATGAAAAGTGCACCATTAGAATCAGCATGGTTGAAAACCTTATATAGTGAAATTACAGTCCCCCTTGTTGAACAACAAAGAAAATCTTTTTTTTTGCACTGGTAGCACTGCTCTGTCTCTCCCTTTTTTTCTGTTTTTTTTCTGTTTTTTTTTTGCAGGGCTAGGGGGTGGCCAGAGCATCATAAAGAGATGTGTAATAGCTCATTTGAAAGGAAATTAAATTTGTAAGGGCCCTTTTTAAGTGACCAAAAAGATTGGAGGGCAACTTTGATCAAGTTTTGTTTAATTGATTGACATGTGCTGAAATCAACCTTCAATGTTGACCAAAGGTAATTTCAAGTTTAATTTTAACTCACAGCCAGATCTTTAGTTTCAGAGTTGGGTTGTGAAGTGTCTACTGTGTGTGAAATGCAGACTAATACTGATTTGGCTTTTCTTGTATATACTTTGGTTGTGCTCAAGTGAAAACATAAACTTTTGTTTTCTGTTCAGAAACTGTATGATCTGGTTTCAATGTCATTGCTGCTTGACTTGATTAACAGATTAACTTGCATTCCACATTTTTGCTTACTTTTTGTTGGCACATGACTGATGCAATACTTGAAGAAAACTAGTCTAGACAGTCAATCACCCTTGTCAACCTTGTCATTCAAACTTTCTATCAATCACCCTCAACACTTTTTTCAAGCGTCAAACAGGTTCCTAGACAGTCAATCATGTTTAAATCAATTGACTTGTGGAAGCTTTTGATCAAAATGATTGACTGTTTTGGGCCTTCTTAAGGTAGGTTATTGGGAAACAGGGGCATGTTTGATCCTGAGTCTAAAGGCTAAAGAGTATTAAGGAAAACCCTTTGAAAATATTACAGGGGAAGTCAAATAAAATCACAACACACCATATGCAGGAGGGCTGTCAAAATGGTGAAACATCAATGTCTAAAGAATAGCTAAGGGTATTAAGTTGAACTGTAAAATCATGTTGCAAACCTTAACCAGGCCTCTCCTCAGCCCTTTTAGATGCTTACCTTTACTTTGACAGAAATCAAAACTAATGTTAAACTAAATCAAAAGACACTGTGTGCATCCATGTTCTTAAAGGGGTATATTTGCAATATCTTTGTAGCAGCTAAGGGTCAGAATATCCAGTCAAAAGATGTTTCTCAGTTGTAAGAAGGGTGAATCTGAAATACCAAAAAAAAACAATTAAGGGTTTGTGGTTGAAACTTTCAGGGAATGTTTAGGGGGCGTTGAAATAAATTAGAAGCTGCTAATTAGAACCATTAGAATAGAATAATATATTTTAATTCTTAAACCAGACATGAAAAACTGGAGAAATATTCATTATATTACCCAGAAAAAAATTTGGCAATCTAAAACAAATAGAAATAAATCCAGCAGAAATAAATTTCTATAATTATTCAAACTCAAAACGACCAGAAATTACTGTTAAAAATGAAACCAAAAACAAATAGAGATTAAAATAAACAATCAAACTAAAATAAAACAATCAAACTGAAAACAAACCAAAATTACTACAAACAGGAGTTTGGCTACTACCTATCTCCCCCCTTTCTTAATTGTAAAAGTCTAAAGCTTGTTGCATCTTTTGTGCTTAACAGAAAATGAAAAATATCACACATATTTTCTTTTGTATTTATACTATTTAAAAAGTAAAATAGAAATTACAGTGAAATAAAATTTTGAATTGCTGAGTTTCCAGGAATTAATATAATCACATCTTAGATATTCACCTTATTTTCATTTGTTCTTTCCAGTCATTTTGATCATTATTGCAATTTTATATATTTGTTTATCAATGTTTTGAAAAATAAAAGCACAGTGTTCAAGATACATATAGTTTGTCACTTTGAGTTTCAATTATTATAGGTATTTATTTATGCTGTTCTTAGTTTAATATGGCTCTTTACTTCTCTTTGAAAAACTTATTCTTGAGAAAGTTTTCTTAATTCATTATGAAGGAAGAATTGTTTCTTAGCATGTTTTCTTTTCATTAGCTTGTGATTTAGCTAGGATGAAAGTGAATACATCACTTTATTCTTTTTTTAT
This sequence comes from Artemia sp. Qi Xiang Cuo, assembly GCF_049724085.1. Taxonomy (NCBI): domain Eukaryota; kingdom Metazoa; phylum Arthropoda; class Branchiopoda; order Anostraca; family Artemiidae; genus Artemia; species Artemia sp. Qi Xiang Cuo. Next base: position 8,352,495 of record NC_142797.1, on the reverse strand, counting down.
GCTCTTTCCAAATTCAATAATCACCTTTGGAGGGAAATACATTATGAGCTTTTAAAGAGGCTCAATACAGCCCATATTAACCAAAAGTTTAAAAATATGTTGAAGTGTTGTGATAAAAAATTGCCATTTGTAGTGGATTCAGGAATGCTAATTATTAGTTTTTATAGGTCTTTGCAGTAAAATCCTATTTTAAAACAAATTCACAGGAATTTTAAAAAAGGGCCCAAAACCCCTTGGAAATGACATTGTTTGTCTGCAATTTCCATTTTGAGGAGTTTCAGGCTCTTATTAAAAGTTCCTGCAACTTCGTTTTTAAATTATATTTTACTAATCAAATAATAAATAATGCCATTCAAAATAGTAATTGCCATTCCTAAATCAGATACAAATGGTGTTTTAAAAAAATGTTTTTAAACTTTTGATTACTATGAACTGTTTTGAGTCATTCTAGCCTTTTTCAGAGCTCAAAATGGTTAATCTCCCTCTGAAACTCTCATTGAATTGGGAAGCATATAAAAAAAAGCATCAAATGATGCCTTTTTTCATTCCAGCTAAATTATGTGAAAATGTAAATATTTCCTCTTGCCTTCCCCTTTTCTCTAGACTCTGAAAATTTTCTGATTTGTATTATAGTTAAACTGTACTGACACTGTTCCATTATTTTGGAAAAGTTTTTAGACAAGACATTCCTGAATGTTGCTAGCAGCAGAAAAAATCTGAAAAACAACATAATAATGACAAAACAACAAATAGTTATAATATTCTGGAAACAAATTTTCAAAGATTTCAAAACCCTACAATATCACAAACTTATGTATATAGTCTTGGGCTATATTGGACCTCGTTAGAGGGGCAAGGGGGGTTGAAACAGCTGCCATTATAATTGAAAAGAAAATTGAATTGTATATTCTTTTTATTCTATGTTATTTTTGTCTTATGTATTGCAAATTTACATGCAATTGTAATGATAATGACTATCATACAAGGTTTGTTTCCAAATTTCATTTTTTCAAACAGTTGTAATGAACAGTAAGTAAGGAGCAACCTGGCTCAATGGTAACCGAAACTGTAGAAAACGGAATTTTGATACCAATAGATACATCAAAAGAATCAGATTTTAATGCTGATTTCAAATATATAAGTTTTATCAAATTTAGTTCTACCTATCAAAAGTTACTCGCCTGAGAAAATATGACTGATTTTCAAAAAAAGAGGTAAAGACCCCCTAAAAGCTATAGAATCCTGATGAAAATCATACCATCATATTCAGCGTATCAGAGAACACTACTGTGGAGGTTTCAAGCTCCTATCTACAAAAATGTGGAATTTTGCATTTTTTGCCAGAAGAAAGATCACGGATGTGTGTTTATTTGTTTTTTTTTGTTTTTTTTTTTCTCCGGGGGTGATTGTATTGACCTAGTGGTCCTAGAATATCGTGAGACGGCTCATTCGAACGGAAATTAAAAGTTCAAGTGCCCTTTTTAAGTGACCAAAAAAGCGGAGGGCACCCAGGCCCCCTCCCATGCTCATTTTTTCCCCAAAGTCACCCGATCCAAATTTCGAGATAGCCATTTTTTTCAGCATGGTCGAAAATATGATAACTATGTCTTTTAGGATGACTTAATCCCTCGAAGTCCACAGGGGGAGGGCTGAAAGTTATGAACTTTACCCAATGTTAACATATAGTATTGGTTATTGGGAAGTATACAGACGTTTTCTGGTAGTGGGGGGAGTGGGTTGGGGGTTATGTGGGAGGATCTCACCTTGAAGGAAGTTTTCATGGGGAAGAGACATTGCTATGAAGGGGGCGCCGGATTTCCCAGCATTATTTAAATAAAGATCAGAAATTATATGTAAAAAAACAAGTTTTTTAACTGAAAGTAAGGAGCAACATCAAAACTTAAAACGAAAAGAAAACATTATGTATATGATTGGGTTCATCCCCATCCCGTAGTTCATAAGAGCTATTTATTCTAATTAACGTCATTTGTGATTAAGGGGTCATTTTTAAAGACTTGGAACAAAATTCGAACTTTAGCTTAAAGAGGAAGGTATTGACTAGGGGGCAAACCCTCTAATATACGTATTAAAAATTTTTGAATATAGAGGTTTGTTATGTAAGTTAATTCGTAAGTTATGTATATTTATTACTAATAAAAACGTTCGTAAATAAAATTAAACAGGTTTCAAGAAAGCTATTTAACCAAATAAAAGTAAAATTCATATTAAAATTTTTTTTTAATTATTCATGTACGGTGAGCCAAAATCAAAACCTGCAATAATTCAAAAATGTTCAAAAATTAAATAAAAAAAAAAAGTTTTTTTTAACTGAAAGTAAGGAACGACGTTAAAACTTAAAACAAACAGAAATTATTCCGTATATGAAAGGGGCTGTCCCCTCCTTAACGCCTCGCTCTTTACGCTAAAGTTTTTCATTGTATAAAAAAATAGAGTTTTGAGAAAGTGAAACTTTAGCGTAAAGAGCGAGGCGTTGATGAGGGGACAGCCCCTTTCATATACGGAATAATTTCTGTTCGTTTTAAGTTTTAACGTTGTTCCTTACTTTCAGTTAAAAAAACTAGTTTTTTTTATTTAATCTTTCAAGGATCTAATGGGAACAGGCTTGAGATGATGCATTTGTGAATGTGTAGTTTACAAGTTATTTTTCTATCCCTCTGATTATATACTATGGAGTAGGGATGTCGGTTATACTATGTTATAGTATGTTATATACTATGGAGCAGGGATGAATAATAGTAATATTGAAAACATTATAGATTTTGTTGGCTGTGGAATAGATTTCAGAAATGACTAATTGTAGCTTTACACACCAGAATGTTAATTTTGATCAAAATTTTGGTACTATGTTAAACATACTCTTTTATATACTGCTAGTTTGGTTAATGCTAATGAAATAAAATAAAATAGAAAGAATATATAATAGTTTAGAAACAAATTTGGGCTATATATTTGCACATTAGTGGGGGGGGAAGCATACCATATATTAAATGTGTAACCTAACCTTGATACCTTTTTCCCCCCTAAACCCCAAAAAACAACAGTTTAAATATTGTATACGCAATGAAAACCATGCTATACATTGCATTATCATATAGTGGTGTCTTGAATTAACCTGTCAAAAACAGGTTTTTTGTTACTGGTTTGCATTGCAGTATATAAAAGAGTATGTTTAACATAGGAGTACCAAAATTTTAAATACTTAAATGAAACAGGAGTCTCAAACTTTCCATACTATCCATACTGATCTAGGCCTAGCTCCCCAGAGGTCTAATTTAGAGGAGGACCACAACCCCACCCTCCTCAAGTCCTACAATTCTGAAAATAGGTGTTGAAAAGATAGGATATAGAGAGACACCTGAAATAGGGTGCTTTCCAGTTTTCACTGTTGATAAACTCTTGACCCCTTCCAAAAAGGATCTAAAATTGAGTTTGTGACCTTGTATATGTTCACTGATTTTTTTTTTTTTTTTTTTGTAGGCTGACTTGGACTCAAGTTCTCCCAAACTAGCTGATGTCATTGAAGGATTTGAAAAGTAAGTAAATGCTGTGCACTTTCTATTCATAGGTGATAAATGTAAAGTATTAAGGAGAGAATATTTCCTAATAAAGTGTATGTGAGCATACTAGTGTTGGGTTGAAACATTATGAAATTTTTATTGCTTTTTTCATGCAATTAGGAGAACCTAAGTTTTCTTTGAGTCTGTAATGAATACTGTTAAAGTATTTGCCTAATTACCTTAAATCACACTTGCCAGCAATATGATAACCCTATAGATAATAATAAAGGGACTTTTTTTTTGGAATTTATATTGATTTATTATCTGTAACAATGTACTGTTCCTTGTATTGTGCAATATTTTACTTGGACACAGTAAGAGGCAGGGGGAGGGCAAAAATTCCTGGATTTGGGTCTATATAGAACATAGCACAAGATATTTAATATATACGCTTGGGTTTTTTATCTTTTTCAATTTAATGTATAGTCACGTATTTTTATTTCTCTTTCTTTTTACTTTTTTTTTCCACAGAGTAAAAAAAAATGTAATCTGTCAAATAACAGAAGGCCACAAATGGCAAGAAAGTTGAACATAAGAAATCCGAAATGAACACGGTTACCATTCAAAGAATCATATTAGAAGATGAACAGCTAATTATAAATTATATTTAATTATAAATTATAAATTAATTATAAATTGGGGAAGCTCTAAATTAAGGATCCTGGTTTGGTTTGTGTTTTACTTGGTTCTATTGCTACTACTACTAACAATTTATTGAATCAATAAGCTAATTTTATTAGGCCTCACATAGCTGGCTTTGCTCCTAGTTAATAACAGCAGGAATAAACCAAAAATTACCAGATGGGCTAATGGACTTCCTGGTTGGCAGAACTCAAATGATAAATCTCAACAACAGATGTGTGTCTACTCATGACTTTGCAAAGTCCTAAGCGGTGTTCCTTAGGGAACTGTTCTTGGGCCAATATTGTTTCATCTGTGTATCTACTACTACCAACAACTCATTATAGTACCAAGCTGCCTAATGCCAATGCAGCTGCAAATGCTCCTCCTGCTCCTATCTAGTTAAAACTTCACTCCACTTCCTTGTATGAAGTTCATGTTCCTTTTAATTTCTTTCTTATGACCTTTCCCTCCATATTTAAGGACTTCTTACATTTCTTTAATCCCAGATGACTTGGCTGATTCCCTGTATGTCAACACAGTAACATTACATCATTATTATAATTTGTGTTAAATTAAAATAGCCTGCTATAAATTATTAGTTGTAAATACTAGTTGCCACAGCACAGTAAGGTACTGAACTTAGCAATGCAAGGATAAGAGTTCAACCTGAAGTTTGACAATATAGATGAAAATAAAAATCTTATTTTTTGTGAGAATAAAAATAGCTGTTTTTTTTTCCATAATATAAAAAGGTAACAAATTACAGAATGACAAAAAGAGAATAAATAGACTGTAGAATTTGTAATATTCGAGTTGATTTAGCTCTTTAATATGACCCAAGCACCTGTAAATACAACAATATAAGCACACAAGCAGAGCAAAGCAAAGCAGCACTAAATATAAGCACATAACAAAAACAACACTTAAACTACTAAGCAAGCGAGCTCAGCGGGATGCTACATCTTCCTTCTTCCGAGCGTGCTGTTGTCTCTATAAGTTTAACCTTAGTTATCGTTCTACCAGATCTTGTTTGCGTCACTCTGCCTCTGTCCGGGACTGATCTCGTCTGTTCTTGCGCTACAGCGCTAGTAGGGGCGGTGGCACTATTTCCGTTGCGTTCAGTGGGGGCTGCCAAGCTGGGTGAGGCTGGGCGCTCAACAGGGTTGATTTCGGGTACCACCTTGGATGGTTCAGTGGTTTCTGCATTTTGGTAGTTTCTGCATCTTGTTCTGAATGGATTGCTTCGTCTGATTTCCTGTGGGAAAGTCTAACCCTGTTACATCGGAGCGTCGATCCGTCGTCGGTAGCAACTGTGTACGATTGTGGCTGCGAGCAAACTTCGACAATGGTTCCTCTTTTCCGAGGACTTCTGGGTGTCACCTGGACACTCACTCTCGACCCTACCTGGATTTCGGGCAGGGATTTAGCAGTCCTGTCATAGTACTCCTTCTGTCGCACTCTAAATTTCTCTCTGTGTGTCCGAAAGCTTGCTTCGGGCACAATATTCTTCTCTAGGTGCTGCTGCGTGACAGGGAGGACTGATCGCAGCTGCCTGCTCATGAGCAGCTGGGCTGGAGCTGCCATACCGTCTACGGGCATGTTCCAGTATTCTAGGATGCCGATGTATGGGTCCTGTCCATTGATCTTGGACTTGTTCAAGATTCTCTTGCAGGTTTGCACGCATTTCTCGACGAGCCCATTTTCTGAGGGGTGATAAGGGCTAGACGTTTGATGTTCGATGCCCCAGTTTTTCGTGAATAGCCTGAATTCGCTGGAACTGAACTGTAGCCCGTTATCAGAAGTGAGAATGGCTGGTATTCCATGGCGAGCAAAGTGGCCTTTGAGTTTCGTGACCACTTGAGAAGTGGTGGTGGAGGCTAGGTTGTCCACCTCAAAATAGCGGCTGTAATAGTCGACCGTTATTGCATACTGTTTCCCATTCCATTCGAACAAATCGCATCCCACGTGCTGCCATGGTAGTGACGGGATTGGTATGGGAATCATTGGCTCTTTTTGACTGTTCGATATCGTGTGAGTGCAGGCATTGCATCTTCGGATAAACGTTTCAATGTCTTTTCCGATACCTGGCCAGTAAACGATCATTTGGGCTCTTTGCTTGGTTTTTTCTGTGCCCAAATGAGCGGAATGTAGTCCCTTTAAGACGTCATCTCGTAGAGTGGTAGGAATGACGATTCTCGAACCTTTGAAGATCAGATCGTCGTGCGTTGAGAGATCTTGGCGAATACTCCAGTACTGGACTATGGTATTCGGGCATCGTCTCCTGTCGTCGGGCCATCCCTCCAAGAGGACAGTCTTCAGCGCTTGGAGTTCGTGATCTGTCAAGGTCCCCTGTTTGAATTCCTCAAGTCTGCTGCCCGTGGCGGGTATGGATTTTACGAACGAATGTACGAAGATTTCGATCTCTTCATGTAATTCTTCGTCAATGTCTGGAAGGTGTAGTCTTGAGAGTGCATCTGCGACAGGGATTTCCTTACCAGCCCGGTACTTGAAAGTCAAGTCATACGGCTGTATGTACATCATCAGGCGTTGAATCCTTGGTGGTGCTGTATGGAGGGGTTTGATTAGTATGGATTTGAGTGGTCGATGATCCGTGATGACCTGTACTTTCCTTCCGTATAGGTAGTGGTGGTAATGACGGCAGCCATAGACTGGCAAAGAGTTCTTTCTCCAGCTGTGAGTAGTTCTGTTCGGATTTACTCAGCGATCTTGATGCGTAAGCGAAAACTTTGCCACTCGCGGATATTCGTGCTCCTAGTCCATGTTTTGAGGCGTCAACTTCGAGCTCAAGGGTTGGGCTGGAGCTGTCGAAGAAAGCTAGGTTGGTTGCTATGGACTCTTTGTGCTGGTTGAGACATGTGGTGTGGAGCTCTTTCCATTCGAACTCGTTAGCTTTAATCAGATCCCTTAATGGTCGGTTCTGTGTCGCCAGGTTTGGGATGTACCTTGAGAGAAAGTTCAGCATTCCAAGGAGAGTCTGCAGCTCCTCCTTCGATTTTGGGGTAGGCATCTCGTTGATAGCGCGGAGTTTCTCGGGGTCTGGTTTAATGCCAGCGTTGCTGATGATGTGACCAAAGTAGCAGACTGACTGAACTGCAATCTGGCACTTTGATCTGTTGAATTTCACACCCTTCTGTTTAGCTCTTTCAAGCACGTCTGCAAGTCTTCTGTTGTGCTCTTCTCGGGTGGCTCTGTAGATAAGTAGGTCATTGACGAGTATTTGAAGACCTTCCAAACCTAGAAATATCTCTTCCATCTTCCGCTAGAGCTCGTCCTGGGCAGATATCAACCCGAAGGGATATCTCTTCCAACGGTATCTGCCGTAGATTGTATTAAATGTTGTGAGGTCTGAAGCTGCTTTTGAGAGCACAAGCGACCAGTACCCCGAGGTGGCATCAAGCTTTGAGAAATATTTTGCACCACTCAGATCGGCAATGGCGTCTTCAAAAGTCGGGATCGGGTAATGAGGGCGCTTGATGGCCTTGTTGAGGTCTACTGGATCGATACAAAGTCTCACGCCTCCATCCTTCTTTTCAACTAGCACCATCGAGTTGACCCACTCTGTAGACTCTTCCACCTTTCCTATTATCCCCAAACTTTCCAGTCTGTCCAGCTCTTGTTTCAATTTCTCACGCATCGCGATAGGCACTTTTCTGGCGGGATATGCTGTCGGCATAAATCCTTCCTTGAGGTGAATCTCGCACTCGCCTTGTATTTTCCCGATGCCAGAGAACAACTCTTTGTATTGTTCGAGGAGTGGCTTCAGATCTGGCGTCGACTTGCCATCATCTGAGGCGTCTATATTAAGGACAAGTTTCACTAGGCTCATATTTTTGCCAGACTTGAATCCTAGGATAGGAACAGAATTTCCTCCGACTATGAAAAACCTATATTTCTGTTCAGAGGTTTCATTGTAGCTGCATGACAGGAAGCAGGTTCCAACTGTTGAGATGGTCGAGCCACAGTAGCTGGTGAGTTTTTGCTTTGTTGGCTGTATAAGTGGTTTTGGGGCAAGGAGATCGAAGTGGTATGATGTTTGCCTGAGCCCCAGTATCGATTTTGAAGCTTACAGTAGTCTGATTGTTGATCTTCAGTGGAACAAACGCCTCATCCTTACTCCCAGCTTGCTGTACGGTGTATAGTAGTATTTCATCCTCTTCAGCAGTTTCTGCTATTCGGCTCCGTTCGTCATTTTCGATGGCATTCACAACTTTGCTGCAGCATACTTTTGCAAAGTGGTTTAACTTTCTGCACTTTGAGCATGTTTTCCCTTTGGCAGGACAGCTGTGTCCGGGGCCATAGATTCCTCCACAGAAGTATCACACTGTGCCTCTAGATCTTGATCTCGCGTCTGCTGGTTTCGGTTGTTTCCGGTATAATACATCCACTTTCTGTTTGATCGGGGGATGGTGGGAATTGTTTTCGAATGACTTCAGCTGTGCTAAGGTCGTTTCATAGATCCTACAAACTTCTACTGCTCTCTCCAGTGTTAAGCTGTTGCCTTCAGCTAAAAGTTTCTCTTGTATTCTTGGATTTCTGATGCCACATACGATTTTATCTCTGGTCATCTCTTTTTGATCATGGTATTCGCATGGCTTGACTAATAACTTCAGTTCTGTGATGTATTTCTCAAGTGTCTCTCCATCACGCTGGTCACGTTTCTGAAAGATATAACTGGCAAACACTTTGTTCTTCTTTGGAGCAGCATATTCACAAAATTTCAAAAGGTAAGGCTCGATTTTATTTGCATCATCCGCTTCAATGTCGAAAGTTTTGAAAATGTCTCTTCCTTTTTCGCCAATCCATATGAGTAGATAGGCACACTGAATCTTCTCTGATTTACCAGAGAGAGGGCCTAGAAACATAAGTCTTGCATGTTCTTCAAACTTCGACCATTCTTCATTAAGATTTTCAGATTCCCAGTTGATTGCTGGAGGGGTTACTCCATCCTTGTTTGCTGTTCAATATCCCCCTTCAGACACCATATAGAATTCGTAATATTTGAGTGGATTTAGCTCTTTAATATGACCCAAGCACCTGTAAATACAACAATATAAGCACACAAGCAGAGCAAAGCAAAGCAGAACTAAATATAAGCACATAACAAAAACAACACTTAAACTACTAAGCAAGCGAGCTCAGCGGGATGCTACATAGACAACAAAACAAGATTGCAGAATTGGAAAAACTGGATGTAGGCTGCTTTGTTTGAATTAGCAAAAAGCATGAGTGTTGGTAACCTTTTATCCTTCACCTGTTAAAGATTGCCCCCTGAACTTTTCTTTCATTATTGGCTTAGAAAGAACCATATTAGAATTGATAACAGTTACAATTGAGCTAATTTTTTTCTGTATAGTTCATGGTTCTATTTACTAATGTTGAGTCCCAGGAAGATTTTTTTTTACATTTAATTTTTATGTGTATAGAAAGAATCAACATTCAAATTGTATGCAAATATGTTAGGTTTCTGGTGCTGCATGTTTGTGCCCAGATATGTCATAAATAGACCAAGAGTGTTACATTAGAAAGATTTACACATGTAACCTTCATAGCCACATTGAACACATGCAATTGGTTTCTTTTAAGAAAATGTCTTAAATTACTTCATTGTTATATGCAGCAAAATTATATTGAAGAAGCATTTAATGGAAAGTAATTTGTTGGGGCTTTGAACATGGCTATATGATATATTTGTTTTACAATAATAATCTATATTTGCCCAAAACCAAATGGTTGATGTGGGGCGAATCAGGTAAAAAACGTAAATATAACAACATTTAAGTTCACTTTAATAAAAAAAGAAAAAAATCATAATAATAATACAGGGACAGCAACAACATGCCAAGTCCATATTTTGGGGTTACACTCACCAACAAATAAACAATTACAAGTTCTTATAATTTAAATCTCCAAAACAAATTTTATTTTTCGGATATAATGGAATATCTGAAGGATATGCTATTTTAGCCCAGTAGCAGAAGAAGTGGGGTAGGGGTAATTAGCAGACTGGGACTCAAGTTTGAACTCCAGTCACAGATGTGTCCAATTGTTATTGCAGATATCCTTGATTATGTCCGTACAAGATAATTTTTGTCTCCCCTACTGACATGTTTTGGGAAGACTAGTCTACAAAAGAAAAATCAGCAGGCCTTTTACTAATGAATTGTATGGCCCTCTTTATTGAAAGAAATAATTACTATATTTTTCATTTACTGTACGTTTTCATAGCAATATATATTTCTTTTTTTTTTAGGAAAACCAAAAGGAGGATTTCGTTGACAGCAGATGGTAGTCCATCATTAAAGAAAATCAAGAAGGATGCCTCATCTGCAGCTGCAATGCCCATACAAAATGGAAAGGCAGTAAGTTACTTATTTGTTTGTATAAACTTTTCACTGTTGGGCTGCTCCATGGTTTCCATATCTTCCTTTTCATAATATTTTGAATAATGACTAATACTACAACAACAACAAATAAAACTTTTTTATATGTGAAGTGGTTTCTTTGAACCACTTGTGTTGCAAGGACATAGGTTTGAGTCCTAGTGTTGTTGACTATCTGGTTTGGAACTGGGGTCAAAGGCGTGACTCTGTAAGCTGAGCCAGAGTCAACCCTGCTCCAGGAAGTGTCAGATGATTTGCCCCCAACCACACATTGTAGTCCTGGTTGGCAGCAAAGAGTCGTACCTGTGCAATGCTGACCATTGGTCAGCATGCCAAATTTTATTTGGCATGCTGACAAGCATCCCAAATAATGCATGGTTGTCAACTGAAAAATTAAAATATGTTAGACTAATATATTCTGAATAAAAAAGCTTGTAGTTTTTTGCATGATAATCTTAAAGGTTCTTTTTACAAAATTTGGCTGGTACTGATCTGAAGAGTTAGTTTTTATGCACATTTTAAAGACCAGTTAAATTTTTTTTCTGGGGGGGGGGGGTAAAAAACAGGGTTAGAAACTTTAATGAACTCATCAGGAACATTTCATAATTTGCTCACTTTCCTCACAGTAACAGATCTTTCTTTGCCTAACAATTATAAGACTTTTAGTATCAAACCCATCCCTTAATGGAATTAAATATAAAAAAAATTTTTCAACTGAAAGTATGGAACAACTTTAAAACTTAAAACAAACAGAAATTATTACATATATAAAGTGGGTTGCTTCCTCCTCAACACCTCGTTCTTTACGCTAAAGAAAAAAACGTGTCTTAAACGCTTTTTTTCAATAAGAGGTCTTAAACGTCTTATTGTTCGAATTAAACGGCGCCCTTGTGTTTCAGTAGTCATTCTTAAAGAATTGGGACAAAATTCAAACTTTAGCGTAAAAGCGAGGTGTCGAGGAGGGGGCAACCCCCTTTATATACATAATAATTTCTGTTTGTTTTAATTTTGCTCCTTACTTTCAGTTGAAAAAACTTGTTTTTTTTTATTTGATTTCTGATCGTGTTTTAAATAATGCCAGTAAATATGGTCTCACCTCCACAGAGGAATCCCCTTGTTGGAACCCTTGATTCCAGTTTTTTTAGATAAATGTCCCTCCCAGATTTATTTCTTTCGGCCCCTTAATTATTTTCCTTCCTTAAGTATTAAATATTAATTTTCCTATTATTTTTTTGACGCCATTTTGGGTCCTCTTAACTGCGTACGTGTTTAATAGACCACGAGGGAAAAATTGTGCAGTTAGGGCGGTTGACCAGTAAATTAGCAGTCCTAGGATTGGCTGGAAAGATTCAATTACCACCCTCGTACCCCCCGCCGCTGCACGCGGTTAGCGGGCTGGGAGAATTTGTCCTTTTTCAGTTCAGTTCATTTTATACCGCGTGATTGTGAATACAGTAAGAATTTTCTATGTACTCCTTTTAACTTTTCAGCTTAGGTCGAATCTGAAAGAGTTAATTAGAAATCCTATCGGTAAACTTTGGCTTTAAATGTGGCCATAGACCATCCGATCACGTTAGTATACGGAACCGTTGGAGTAACCGCGGAAATCCCACTAATTTGGGGCCAAAGAGGGATCGTCCCCCTCCAGTAAGTGGCATAGCAACTCTGCACCATTTTTGCCTTTAAAAGTGGTGACCCCCGCACAATAATCCTCCAATAAGTGGTGGCAGCGAGTTAAGGTCCTATCAGTAAGATAATAAAAGAATTCCGCGCTTTCGAAGAGACGAAAAAATTGGCCTAGAAATTAGCCTATAGTGGGTACATATATAAAAATTGTAAAGAGAAAGTTTTTACCTGAGCTGTGCCTAGTCGGATAATAATAGATAATAAAATTTAATAATCAATAAATCACGCGAATAATTAACTTCTGAGACAAGGGAGGCTGCGCCACCCAAAAATAATCGACCAATTAAAAGAAAATAATTTTTCACGAAAGATTAAAAACAAACATTGATAAAAGGATTTTCATTTGAACAAAAGACGTTAAATAAACCTTAAAATAATGGCGGACAAACGAAGAATGCAGACAAGATCTACCGCGGAAAAACAAAACTCGGATTCAGACACACAATTATATGCCACTCCCGCTGGAAAAATCCTAAGAAAAACCCCATCAGATAGGACCATATATCACTCAACAGGTGAAATAGACATTTCCGGGACATGTGAAGAGGATATCTTCAAACCAAAATCAGTAATAGAGAGATCCCCGGTACGAACCAGAGAAGAAGAGAAAAATTTAAAACAAGTACAGAAGGAATTACTCGCAGACAGAGAAATCCGAACAAAAGAAACAGTGGTGATAATACACGAGGAAAGATTATTACAAGAAAGAATGGATATAACAAAACAAACTCATCCTTCAAAGAAGGTACAAAAAGTAGGGGAGTTGCGGGGAGAAGAAAACAGTATACAACGAGTATGCTCAGAAAACGAGTTAAGAGAATATAATAACAGTGAGATTCAGAGTAGGCCAAGTAGCAGGAGTAGTAGAAGCTCAACTTCCAGTAGGAGCTCGCGAAAGAGTACTCAAGTAGATACAACACAACAAATATTAAATTTCATGGAGAAAGAGGGGATAGCTAGAGAACGAAAAGAAGAGGCTGATAGGATAGCCAGAGAAAAAAAGGAGGAGGCAGACAGAGAGGAAAGAAAATACATAATGGAAATGATTGCAGGGAGAAATTACCAAGAACTTCAGAAATCTTCTACAATAGAGATAATGCAGGCAACAAACCTGCAACCAATGAAGGAATATGAAGATGTACATTTATGCATACACAATTTTGAAAAGACGGCAGAATTAAGCGGGTTCCTAAGAGAAAATAGGGTAACAAGAATACAGCCAGTCCTCAACTATTAATCCCAACGTGCACACAAAGCATTACCAATGGAATACTCAAAGCATTTTGAAAGACTAAAACAGGCTATTTTATAGACTAAAACAAGCTATTTTTGAAAAATTTCAACTCTTCCCCGAGCACTTTCAAAGAAGGTTTAGAAGCGAAAGAAAACGAGACAACGAAACTTATAAAGAACACGGGTACAAATTGAAAGATATGTGTTTAAAATGGCTAGAGATAGAAAACTATACAATACTAGAAGACCTTGAAGAAATAAAAGATAAGATAACGGGAATAGTTAATAAAACAGCGATGGAACAATTCTTAGAAAATTCCTATCCAAACACGAGGATGTACTTAAAAGAGAAAAACCCATAAACAATTGAAGAAATGTCCGAATTAGCAGACAGGCACACTGAAATTAAAAGGGAGGCATTCCCACAAAACCAAGGTTAGGAGGAAATGGTAGAAAAGAATACCCTTACACAGAGAATAAAAAGAATGATAGCCAAATATGGCAAACACAAGGAGAAGTAACATGCTACCGCTTTCACTTGAGAGGCCACTATAGCAACATTTACCCAAATAAAGATTGTATAAAATATTGCCAAACACAGGAACATTATTACGTTAAATGTTACAAATATACTACCCGCGGAAGGGTCCAATCGTTTTGAATTAGCGAGAAAAAAATTACGTAAGGACTGAAATCCACAGGATCTACTTTTAATACGAACGAAGTTAAACTACTATACCTTCTCTATCAACATGGACTTTTAAATTTTTTCCCTATTCTCATATACCTTCAATTTTTAATAGAACTGAGACTCTTACAACTATCGCAGGGTCAGACTCAATCAAAAAATGTGACGACCTAAAGGGTAAATCAATAGAAATAGCTATTGATTCCTGCAGTGACCAAACCTATGTACGGGAAGACTTCATAAAGAAAACCGACATAAACTATAAAAATAATGTGGCATCGCTATGCTAATATGGAGCTGAACATAAATGTCCAACAGCTCAGGTCATAATAGAGATAGCCAATAAAGAGGGAAATACGGTTAAAAAAGAATTAAAAGTAGGGGTTGTACCTACTCTTGCAGTAGACGTTTTATTGGAGAGAAACTTCGGAAATATCGAAAACTTCCTTGCACTAAAAGCAACCTTCATGATAAAAAGAGTAAATGTGGTGACACGGAGTCAAGAAAAAAAATAAAAGGGAGGCTGTGCCCCCCACTAATGAAAATGATGATCAGAATATACAAAACAAATTTCATTTTAACGACGAGATACTCAAAAAAAATAAAAAACCAGGAAAACTAGAAGGCAAATGAAGAATGGATAAAAAGGAATATAACAAAAAACAAGAGAAATTATTGACAGTAGAAAAAGAACCAGAAAAGACCGAAGAGGAACTAACTGAAAAACTCGGAATAACTTCCGAAAAATTCGCAAAACTACAAACAAACGATAAAGAATGCAGAAAAATAAAACTAGCACTAACGAATCAAAAAAATCCGCAATCTAAACAGTTTTCCAATAATGGAAATCTACTTTACAAAATAATGGATACTGGGGAAAACGCTAAAAAACTACAACTTTTGGTACCACATGTATTAAGGAAAGCGGTAATAAAGTTGGCTCACTCAAGCCCAACGGGGGGACACATAGGATCCCAAAGAACAAGAGATAGAGTCTTGCAGCGTTTTTGGTGGAAAGGATTTAAAAAAACATATTATCAACTTTTATAAAAGATGCAAAGACTGTCAATTAGTCGCATACAAAAAACCAAACGAAAAAGTTCCAATGAAAAAAATGCCCATTTTCGGCAAACCTTTTGAGAGAATTTCAATGGACATTGTAGGCCCACTTCCGAAGTCTAGCGCGGGAAACAGATTCATTTTAGTTACTAATGATCTGGCTACAAGATACCTAGAAGCTATCCCAATGAGAACAGTAAAATCAACGAAAACCACAGAATAATTAGCAAAATATGTCTTGCGTCACGGTATCCCAAAGAAAAATTTAGCGGGTAATGGAACCAATTTTATATGGACATACATCTGAAAATTAGAAGAAATTATCTGTATTAAAAAAGTATTAAATACTCCAATTCATCCTCAAACAAATGGAGTGACAGAAAGATTTAACGGAACCCTAATTAGTATGTTGAGACGTTTTGTAAGAGATGATGTAAAACAATGGGACAAAATGCTTCCTTATGTCCTTTTTGCATACAGAGAAACTCCACACCAAGCTACAGGGTTCTCGCCATTTGAATTACTATATGGGACAAACCCAAGGGGGGTGTTAGACATTTTAAAGGAATCATGGGAGAATGAGGAGAAAAATGAAGAAACAGTGATAACCCATTTGCTATCACTACGAGAAAAACTGCATAAATACCACGAAATTGCGAAACAAGCACAAGGGAAATATGCAGACAAAACAAAACCATGGTACGATAAATCTGCCCAAATGCGCGAATTCAAGGTAGGGGAGGAAGTACTCATTTTATTACCGGACGGAAATAATAAACTGGAAGTGAGATGTAAGGGACTTTTTAATTTAAAAAAAGAAAATGAATTATTTTAATTATATGATAGAATTAGATGGATTGAGAAAAAAGGAAGAAGCTTACTATGTGAATTTACTGAGAAAATTTAACAAGGAAAATGAAAAAGAAAACTTCAAGGAGCCACAAAAGCGCTGTCTCATGATTTAGACCTCAGAACATGACGAGGAAAGTGCCCCTTTAGGTACAATAGACCCGGCAGAAACACATAAACGCCATTGACAGGGTTTCGGCAGAAACATATCTGAGCCAGGCTCAGAAATCCCAATTAAATAAGTTATTCACGAAATTTGCAGACGTATTAACAGACCAAATCGGAAAAACAGAAAATGTAGTACATAAAATACTATTAAAGGACAAGAAACCAATAAAACAATACCCATACAGAATACTGGAAGCAAAAAGAAAAGAAATGAAAAAAGAAATTGACCGAATGCTCGAGTTAGGGGTGATAGAACCATCAAATTCAGAATTTGCAGCACCAGTCGTATTAGTCCCAAAGAAAGATGGCTCCATTAGATTTTGCGTAGACTACAGAAAACTGAATAATATTTTCGAATCAGACGCTTACCCAATACCAAGAATGGATGAAATTCTAGAGTCAGATGGCTCCGCAAAATTTATATCAATTTTAGACTTGAGAAGGGGATATTGGCAAGTAAAAATGGACCCAGATGATTCAGCCAAAACTGCCTTTATTACTCCATTTGTGTTGTACCAATTTAGGTACATGCCATTCGGACTAAAAGGGGCACCAGCAACATTCCAAAGGCTAGTAGATTATATTTTAAATTCCTTACCCTATACAAGAGCCTACTTGGATGATATTATAGTATTTTCAAACTTGTTCAATGAACATCTAATCCATATGGAAAAAGTAGTAACTAGGATGAGGAGAGCAAGACTAGCTTTGAATGCAGAAAAATGTAAAATAGTAGCGAAACAGAAAGAATACCTAGGACACAAAATAGGAAACGGTATAATAGCCTCAGTAAGGAAAAAAACAAAAAAAATTAGAAACGCAGCAGTTCCGACCACGAAGAAAAAAGTTCGGTAATTTTTGGGGTTGGCAGGATATTATCAAAAATTCATACCAAATTTTGCAACAATTGCTACACCTTTGACGGAGTAAACAAGAAAGGGGGCCGTAGACCCCATTAAATGGTCACAAATTGATCAAAGTGCATTTGATACACTGAAAGATGCTCTTTGTGGCGAAAGGATACTGTAAAATCCAGATTTTTTCTTACCATTTTTGCTACAAACTGACAGTTCAAATTACGGATTAGGGGCAGTTTTATCCCAAAATTTCGAAGATGGGGAACATCCAATCACATTTATATCCAGGAAATTATCAAAAGCAGAATTAAAGTATAGCACAATTGAAAAAGAATGCCTTGCGATAATTTATGCGGTCAAAAAACTGGACTATTATGTATATGGACGAAAATTTACAATAGTGACAGACCACAACCCATTGAAATGGCTAAATATAATGAAGCCAGGTAACCGACGATTAGCACGGTGGGCCCTGTGCCTGGAATACGACTTCGAAATAAAGTCAAGACCAGGGACAGATAACGGGAACGCTGACGGCATGTCCCGATTGGAATAAAAAGATATATAAATAATAGGAGGAAAAATAAAATGTTGGATGGGCTGTGCCTTGAACACATAGACAATAAGGGGGAAAAGAGGTCAAAGACCCATGGGGAATAAAAGAAGATGGTTACAAAAGAGAGATGAATGATCTACGACGGGTTGGGGGAAAGTTGGGAGATATTAAATGTCGAGTCGGATTGGAAAAAGTTGGAAATGAATTTGAGATTAGTATTATCAATTCAAAAGATATATCGGTCCTTTATGAGGGGGAGGAATCCCGTGGGGAAGATCCCCTGCGGGAAGTTGCAAAAGAGTTCTTTTCCTAAATGCACAACTGGCGGACAAGTTGTGATCCCTTTACCGAGATCTTGCCTTTCTGATCTGGAGTCCATGGGGGATACTCTCTCCCAGTCACTTCATACTTCACCCAAACCTTTGTCCAGTAACCCTATTCATAGCTGTTATTCTTCATGGGAGTCGACAAGTATTTTCGGCAAATTGAATTCAGTGGAAGATGTATCCCAATTTCATCTTCAATTAGCATCAGCGTATATTCTTCAGTTAATTATCCCAGGGGAGGGAACCCAGAAAAAAGGCGATTCATGGATCGCTCAAAATTTTACTTCATTCCCAGTACCCTTATCGTTTTCACAGGCCTGTGTATTTTCGGCCTTAGACTATTTGAAATTATGCCAAGGGGCAATTTACTTTTTTTTATCGAGATTTGGGGTTGTTTCCACAGATGGAAATTAAGAGGCTAGTGCAGCTAATTTTTCACGATGGCTGGCATCATCACATGTGCCAGAAATTGATTCTCTGCTCCTCTCAAATGTAAATTCGTGAGAGCAAGAAAATTTTTGTTTTTGATTGTGCTGTGCACAATGAATTTCTACGACTCTCGAGGAAGACATCCTGCAATTATTTCCAACGAAGGAGGAAGAGAGACTGCTGAAAAATGAGAAAAACGTTAGATGACCCTATACTACTCGTAAAGGAAGACGCCCTATTACTGCAGGAGCACTATTGTAGATATTAACCTTTAAGACCATGTAAACTTGATTAATATTCAATGTAAGGGTCGTTATTAGTTTAATTTGTTTTATTTTAATTTGAATGTATTTGAATTTCAAGACACTACGATGGGGATGTGGGCAGTTTATCTTAGGAGGGAGGTGTTAGAACCCTTGGTCCCAGTTTTGTAAAATAAATGTCCCTCCCAGATTCATTTCTTTCGGCCCCTTAATTCTTTCCTTCTTTAAGTAATAAATATTAATTTTCCTATTATTTTTTGACGCCATTTTGGGGCCTCTAAACTGCGTACGTGTTTAATAGACCACGAGGGAGAAATTGCGCAGTTAGGGCGGTTGATGAGTAAATTAGTAGTCTTAGGATTGGCTGGAAAGATTCATTTACCACCCTCGTAACCCCTCTCGCAGCACGCGGTTAGCGGGCTGGGAGAATTTGTCCTTTTTCAGTTCAGTTCATTTTATACCGCGTGACTGTGAATACAGTAAGAATTTTCTATGTACTCTTTTTAACTTTTCAGCTTAGGTCGAATCTAAAAAAGTTAATTAGAAATCTTATCGGTAAACTTTGGCTTTAAATGTGGCCATAGACCATCCAATCACGTTAGTATACGGAACCGTTGGAGTAACCGTGGAAATCCCACTAATTTGGGGCCAAAGAGGGATCGTCCCCCTCCAGTAAGTGGCATAGCAACTCTTTGCGCCATTTTTGCCTTTAAAAGTGGTGACCCCCGCACAATAATTCTCCAATACCCCTCCTCATTGAAATATCCTCTAGACAATTCAATCCCAGTGACAATTTACCCTGGACAATTACTCTTAACCAGTCTGTGCGTAGAATTGAGACGGAGAAGAGAAACAAAACATATAAAAAGAATTTGTATAAGAATTCTGGCAAATACCCCAGTGTATAATTTTCCCTGAGAAGTTCACTCCCTAGAAACTTCCCTCCCTGTGGAAAAACTTCCAGCAGAAAATTTGTCCCCTCTCTCCACCCAAAAATGTATGCATACATCCCAATAACAAATACTATGCGTAAACAATGGGCAAATTTTATAACTAAAAGGTCTTTCCCCTTAGGCTATGGGGGGGGGTCAAATTATATCCATAGCAATATGAATTGGGCGTTTCAACTCTACTGAAAAAAATGACTACCTCATAATTCTGATCGGACGATTCTAGGAAAAAAGGGGCGGGGAAGGGGGCATAGTTTCCCTCCAGTTTTTTTGGTCACTTAAAAACGCCACTACAACTTTTATTTCCGGTCAAATGAGCCCTCTCCCTAAACACGCATCTGTGATCTTTCTTCTGGCAAAAAATACAAAATTCCACATTTTTGCAGATAGGTGCTTGAAACCTACAAAGTGTGGTTCTCTGATACGCTGAATCTGATGGTGTGATTTTAATTAAGATCACTTGACTTTTAGGGGATATTTCCCCCTTTTTTCGAAAATCAGGAAAAAAAATTTCAGGCTTGTGACCTTTGATGGGTAAGACTAAACTGAATAAAAATTTATATGTTTGAAATCAGCATAGAAAGGCGATTCTTTTGATACATCCATTTGTATCAAAATTCCGTTGTTTAGATTTTCGGTTAATATTGAGCCAGGTTGCTCCTTACTTGCAGTTTGTTATCATGAACTGTTCATCCAAAAAAAAAATAATTACAAAAGCAAGTTGAGACACTGATGTCTGGATTTTGTTAGGTTTTGTTCATTGTCTTTTTGTGTTTTTTTTTCATAATAATTTTTTAAGCTCTTGACAACATCTAGGTGCTATTGATTTGAAGTTTTATTTACTCCTAATCAGAATAGGCCATATTATTCCAGCAAAATCAGAAATTCATATTTAAAAAAAAACATGAGTCAATAGCAACATGTTTCTTTTTTATTCAAGAGTATAGTAGTTGTAAGGGTAGTAAATGAATCTTATATCAGTTGGGATAGGAGTAGAAATCAAAAGCGCTGCTGCTCTAAAGCCCTGGTAGAGTCAATTTCTATTGTCCTTTTTTTCTTTTCTTTTTTGTAGTAATTTGGTTTATTCCTAAAAAAATGTAAACATTACAACAATGCCCAGAGGCTATAGCCTGCAAGTACTAAAGACAATGCAACATCAACAAAAACAATTCAAAATTACAATAGAGGAAGAGAAGAGCAAAAAGATCGGAGCACATCCATAAATACGGATGTTTTTTTGTAGCCCCCCCCCCCCGAAAAAATTCTTTGGTAAACCCAAACTTCAAAAAAATATCAAATCCCTAATACAAACATGCCCCCAGATATCCCCCCCCCCTGAAAAAGCGAGAATAAAACAATGATCAAACTAGAAATATCAAAATAAAACTAAATTAGAGGTAAAATAATACAGTTTCATAGAGCAGGGCTAAGAATGTAGTTTTGTCCTCCCTCACCTTCTCCGAAGCAAATCATCTGATTTGCCCCCAAAGTGTGAATTTTTAATGCCAAAATAAACTTCTTTTTTTGCTTTAAATAGTGTTTACTATGCTGTACAATACATTAAATATAATTATGACGTATATATTTATTATTGCTTTTATTTTCATCCGTTATTTATATTGTTTTAATTTATTTGTATTTTATATTATTGTATTATTGTATATTATATTATTTATTGCAGAAGAAGGTAGCCAAAGAAAGCTCATCATCAGAAAGTGACACCACTGAGGATGAGTCACCACCACCTAAGACGAAATCTGCACCTCCACCTGCAAAATTGACTCCAGCAAAACCAGCACCCGCTAAAAAGGCTGATAGTGATTCAAGGTAGGAAAAAAATGATTCTTCATTCGTTAAGGTGATTAGGGTCACCCGAACTTGTCCATTATAAATTCTCTCGTTTCTATTGCCAAATTATTTAGAATTGGTTGCGCAGTCCGACACCTGCTTTCCCGGAAATCTTAGAGAAATCATTTAACTTCTAACGTTTTTTGCTGGAGATAAAGCTATTCAGGTTTAATGAAACTTATTATCACAAGTTTGCATATTTTTTTTTTTCAAATAAATGAAGCAGAATTTTCTTTTAAAAGCTCAGGAAAGGGTAGTTTCTAAATATTTCTATCATGTCTGATTAAAAAATGGTATAAATCAGCTAAAAAGAATTATCTCTTGAGTAATTTGGCTGCATTGGGAGTCCACTTTTGTGTCATCTGCTTTGATTGATACGTTCGGCAACAAAAGGGACATAAAATTTCATTAAGTTTCCAGTCAAAATTAACAGCCAAAAGAAAGATTCTCGACAGCTCTCAATAATGGTTCCCTGAGAATTCACTAATGAGCCCTTTTTCTTTGTGGCGTTCAGCTGATGCTGAGGCTCACAAAATGATTTTAAAGTACTGCATCTTATTAAAGAAAAATATAGGATTTGGAGCTCTTTAGTCTTATTAACTTGCATTAAATCTAGAAAAAGTTACTTGTGAAGTATACTTCATGCTAAATAAAGAATGTGAAGTTTATTGTGAAGAACCCGCCATGTCACCGTATCGTCTCTTATTCTTAATATTGATAGTTTTCTAGTTACTTAATCAATTGTAATTAAATTATGATTTTACCCAATTGTTCACTTTCTAAAGAATGAGCCTTGTAGATCTTTTTTTAAAATTTTGAAAACCTTATTTTCATCAACTTTTGGTATAAAATTAATTGATAAAAACATGTTATTGCTAGTTTAACTGACAAATGTGCAATGGTTTCAACTAATTAGTTTAGCAGTACACAGAAAAAGGAAACAGAATTTCTGAAAAAAAAAACAGTTTGATTTTCTCTTATGTTTATTGCTTTGACCAAACTAGCCATGATCTCGGTTTATAACTTAGTTAATATTTGAAAAGCTGCAATAGGAGAACTATGTAGAACAATGGCTTGAGTTTTTTTTTTTTTTTTAATTCTTTTAAAATGGACTTAACTTTATTTTTCGGCCTACAGCAGGCACCTGCAAGCTGGGTGAAAGTCAGAATCCAGGAAATGGGTGAAATAAACGGAAAATATTGGGCAAACTGGAGGATTATGGACATTTCAGAAGGACAGGACCAAAGAAGTTCTTTGTTCATATACCCGTTTATCACCATATAAACAACCAATTGATCTTTTCACATAGAATGTTCAGTCTAAGACAAAATAGGCTAAAATAGTTCAACAATATATATAGGCAAAAATTTCACTTTTGAAATTTTGTATTAAAGAATTTTGAAAGCCGCTATTTTTGGTGATTACAGTTTGAAATTTCGAAGAGAGAAAAAACCTCTATTTGGCAGTGCTTGAACTATCAAGAGACCAAATTGATACTTGTCTCTGTAAAAGAAGACCCGGCAACTGAAACCATTAAGCGCCGATTTGACCCATCTGTGCGCCAGAAATGGCTCGGAAGGATCTTTTCTTTTTTAATATAAAATAAGCACACACAAAAATCCTCAAACAAATAACTTGTATTGTTTTTTTTTATCGATTTGAATTCTCTTCTTTAAATTCTTTTTTTTTAATTTCTACTTTTTAATATTTTTTTTTATATAAATAAGCGCACACAAAAATTCCGAGACAAATAACTTACATTCTTTTTTATCAATTTGAATTCTCTTCTTTTAATATTTTTTTTTTGTCGTCCATAGAACAAATACCATTTTATCCCGAAAGAAGATTTAATGCACCATTCATCGGGTAAAACAGATGACAATTTTTCTTTATTCTGCTCATTTAAAGTATACTGAATGTGTTGAAACGTATTTTGAAGTATAGTGCTTATTTGAAGTACATTGAACGTCCTGAAACCTATTTGCAGCATGCACGCATTCGAAGCTTATTTCAAGTATAGTGAATGTGCTGAGACGAATTTTTATATGGACGAATCAAATTCCCTCACCCAAAAATTATTTAGTGTGGTCGTTTATAAAAATCAATTTTTTCTTTATGCTTTAATAATAATTATTTGAAAAAAACTACGTTTTCTAAAGAGTTAAAGAGGCTGAGTTACAATGTCGAACCCTAAAACGTACAGGGATTAGGAGGCACAGTTAGGGGGCTGCCGCCCCCAAATCCCCGCTTTCGCAGCCTTTAAATAAAAAAAAGTTTTTTAAACTGAAAGTAAGGAGCGACATTAAATCTTAAAACGAACAGAAATTATTCCGTATATGAAAGAGGATGTGCCCTCCTCAACGCCTCGCTCTTTACGCTAAAGTTTTTATTGTTTAAAAAAAGAGTTGTGAGAAAGTCAAACTTTAGCGTAAAGAGCGAGGCGTTGAGGAGGGCACAGCCTCTTTCATATACGGAATAATTTCTGTTCGTTTTAAGATTTAATGTCGCTCCTTACTTTCAGTTTAAAAACTTTTTTTTATTTAAAGGCTGCGAAAGCGGGGTTTGGGGGCGGCAGCTCCCCAACTGTGCCTCCTAATCCCTGTACGTTTTAAGGTTCGACCTTGTAACTCAGACTCTTTAACTCTTTAGAAAACGTAGTTTTTTTCAAATAATTTCTGCACGTTTTTG
Organism: Artemia sp. Qi Xiang Cuo; assembly: GCF_049724085.1. Lineage (NCBI taxonomy): Eukaryota > Metazoa > Arthropoda > Branchiopoda > Anostraca > Artemiidae > Artemia > Artemia sp. Qi Xiang Cuo. Next base: position 8,328,292 of record NC_142797.1, on the reverse strand, counting down.
TACAGTTTATTACTTATTATTGCTCCTTGTAACTCAGCCTCTTTAACTCTTTAGAAAACGTAATTTTTTTCAAATAATTTAAAAAAGAAGCTGAGTTTCTTTTTAAAGTTTGAATTCAGTATTAAAAAAATTGTTCTGATTGTGGATCGAACCCGGGTTTTCCGCCTGAAAGTCTGGAGTTTAACCGCTAGACTATACAGACACAAAAGTAATTGTTTTTTAGTATATAGAAGCTATTTTCGACGGAAGCAAATTCCCAAAAAACTTGATATTTGGTTTTTGGAAAACAGGGAAGGAGTGATCAAATTGAGCTGAAATTTCGAGGATAAGCTCCCAGGTCCCAGGAAAGAGTATCCTCTAAATTTCAGCCCGATCAAACAACGGTAAAGGGGGGTTGTGGTCGGACAAATTAACATGGGCTAATATGGGAAACGAAGGTTTTTCGAAAATGTAAATTCGGGGGATAATTTTTTCGGTCTGAAAATATCAAAAGGCCCTAACAGGTCGAATTCTGCTTCGAATGAGTCCTCATTCAACCGGATCCGTTGCCAACTGTGGCCTGTAGGCGTGGCTAAGAAAAAAAAAGAAATGAATTTTAAGTGGATATATTTGGTTTTTTCAAAACAGGGAAGGAGTAATCGGATTGAGCTGAAATTTCGAGGATAAGTTCCCGGGCCCTAGGAAAGCTTAACTTCTAAATTTAAGCCTTATCGGACAACGTTAAAGGGGGGCTGTGGTGGGAGGGTCGAAAATTCCGGCCCAGTTTACCCCATGAAGATAAAGTCAGAGGAGGATTAAATTTTGCAAGTTTCTTAGTTTGAGCTTGGGCTACAAAATGCGATTGCCGCCGTCTCTCTGCGACCTCTAGGACCTGAAATCGCTTAACATTGTGGTGGGTCGCCTCTTTATAGAGGCACAAGTGTGCCTCCTTGATTCTTTAAGGGGTTCCCTCGGAATATTTTGGAGCGAATAGGCAATAAAGTGTTTTGACATTTAAGAACCTGAAAATGGACACTGTCTTTTTTTTCTTCTTTTTTTTATCCTTTATATACCTATATTCTATGTGAATTGTTAATTTTAATATAAGAATTTTTATATGATTTTTGTACTAACATGGAAAAATGCCCTATGTTGCTAATTTGGCCATAATTTTTTAAGAATTTGCAATAATAATATTACTTTGTAGTGAAGAGAGTTCAGATGAAGAACCAGTTAAACCAGCCCCCAAAACTGGAATCAAGTCATCAACAGCAACCGCAAAACCAGCTGCAGTAGCTGCAAAACCTACAGCTGCAAAGAAAACAGCAGAGAGTAGCTCAAGTGAAGAAAGCTCAAGTGAAGAGGAGACATCTAAGGTTGGTGCATTGTTCTAGACTGTTACTAAGGCTATCTACTACTAATAACAACTCACTACAGCACCAAACCACCTAAGGCATAATAGTTTCACACGCTCCTCCTCCATCCCAACCTATTTAAAGCCTCCCTCTTTGCACCCTCCCAAGAAGTTTCGATTGCCCCTAAATCCCTCTTGCAACCTCCTTACATCCAATTCGATGTCGACCTGCTATTTGCTTGGTTGCAAAAAGTTCGGTTTATCGTTGCAGTTGTAAAGGTTATTTGCTCTTTGAACTAAAAAAGTGGCCGATCACTGGTTAATATATGTATAAAAGGCAGCTTTAAGGCTGGAGTGTTCGATGCTGTAAATTCTCCTGAAAAAAAAAACCTAAAGAAAGTATAAAAATATATGTTGATTCTACCAAGCTCTAATGGGTTATTTTTAATAAAAAACAATATATAAATAGTAAGAAATATGAATAACTAAATCAATGCTGGATTGAAAAAATAATTAAATGAGTTTATATGTTATGCCTGAACGAACAAATTCACCCCTATCTTTACCCTAAAATCCTATCTCTTAAAATTATTTTTATCTCTTCCCCCCCCCCCCCTCCTCAACCGTCAGACCACTGAACTCCCTACAGAAATCTAACAATATATCAAGTTGCCGCTCTTCTCTTATCGTTTGCGGTACTGTGATGTCATAAGCTAGAGCCAACGTTCTCAAACTGAGGCATATCTCATCAGGTTGTACATAATTGAATTTTCAGTGACAAAATCCTCCCCCGCCCCCTATAAAGAATTGAATGAATGTGCTATTGCACCCCTCTTAACATTTTGGTGGTACAGTGGTGATATTTCTGTTCTGTCCTATTTCAAAATTTTGAGAACCAGTGAATTAGAGGGTTGAGTTTTCTCAATTATCAGCTACCGCCGTGGGCTTACAAAACCACTTGATTTTGAAACCTGTATGCTGCTATGTTTTCAACCACTAATGGTTGGAGCTGCTTATCATTCACTGATCTGAAAATGACGCTGTTACCTTAAGCACGTATTTTTGTTTTGTCCTTTTGCAAACAGAATCTGTTGTATTCAGAATATCAGAGAAAGTTTTTATTTATTTATTTTATTTTGTCCAAAGCCGAGATGAAAAGTCGGTAGCTTCTTTTTAAGCTAAAACATAAAATCGCGAAGAATAAGAGTTTTATTCTGCACTGAGGACGGTCAAGCGGAGTTCTTGACCGAAATATTTGCATAATATGTCAGTTTTTTCACTGGCTGTTTATTGTCCTTGTTTTTTCTTCGTGATTTCATGTTTTATCATGATTAGCCAGTGTGGTCTTGGATTTTTTTTTTTAAGCCCGGTGACGAGTTTTATTTATAGCTTGGTAAAGTATACCCTGTTGTGTCTCATGGATGGAGACTTGATTTTAAACCTTCAGGACATTTTTAATCGGGGAAGGGGGTAAAAGGACTTAATCGTGTGTTTTGGGGAAGGGGGCTAAAAAAAAGAATTTTCAGACCTTATGAAAGAGTTTATGCTACGTTTTTTTTTCTTTAGTAGTGTCGTCATCAGACTTTAATGGTGAATTAACAAAATATTTATTGAATTAAGTCACTCATCAACTTATTTGCAGCCAATCCACTTTATTAAGTTACTTCCTTACTTTAAGTTAAGTTACTTTACTAAGTCGTATTATAATGATATTTAATGATGACATATAACTAAGATAAGTATTTACGTATCAACCAACTATATCAGATTATAACTAACTAACTATAAATCTTACTAGTCAATCTGCTTCATTGTTATTTTGCGGTTTGTATTCTTAACCACAGTGAAGAATTTTCAGATCTTGAATGTCAGTCAGTCTCTGACCGCTTACAATTAATCGAATTTCTTTTTTGTTATCTTATATATTTGTTTATAAAACATCCCTCTTAGATTTAATGCCAAACTTCTTAATTGTACCGAATTCTGACTCTTGTCAGGGAAATTAAGAATTTTTTTTTTTTGGGGGGGGGGGGTTAAGCGGGGTCAGAACTACGATTTTTGTGGCTGCTCATTTGATGAATCGTTGATAACGGGGCGACCCTTTCCTCTCTTATATGATGGAAATATATATATCTGATTTTTGTGGATAGTATAAGCAGATGTGTAGGATTGTTAAGTCTTTGGTGGGTGGGGAGGGGCATCGAAAGAGGAAGAGAAGCACATTTTCTTCTGTTTTGGGTTAATACCAATCATGGAGAAAACTATTCTGATCCCTTCCATGCTCAGTTATATTTTGACCCTATTTTTGAGCTCAAAAGTTCATATAGACTAGAAGTTTTTGGTAAGCCGCATACTAATACTTGAGTTACTTGACCTGTGGCTCCTGCCGCGTGATATATGGCGTAGAGAGCGTAGCAACTTCGCTCCTCCAGGTGGGCGGATCTGCTGCTATGAGGTGGGCCTCTTCAGCAGCAATGACGGGCATGCTGAGGAACTTATGTGAGCTATCCTTACACTTGGTCCAAGGTCTGCTCCTCGGGCACGACCAACCATTGGATGTGGGTTCGAAGTTGTATACAGCAGAACCACCCGAGAGTTTACTGGGCAATTTGAGTTGAGAATGGTTCTTGATGGGTAAGTGCAAGGAGCCTCTTGTTACTTCCAAAATCGTCCCATCGGAACCCTTCGATTCGACGGAGTTGTTTCGTCTGGCAGGCGTCTTTCGTGCTAAAAGAAGCGGCTATTAATTGCCGCTATGTATTAATGGCAAGATACTTATAAGATCCCTTTCTAATGCTGTTGTATTTTCCTTCAGAAACCAGTTGGCAAACCAGTTGTGCCTCTGCCAAAAACGGTTCCTTCAAAACCTACCCCTAAGAAAGCTGACAGTTCTGATTCTGAATCATCATCAGAAGAAGAGGCTCCAAGAGGAAAAACTACTGCCTCACCTGCTGCACCGGCTAAGGTGGCAATTGCACCTAAGCCGGCTGCACCCAAAAAAGGGGAAACATCTAGTGATTCGGATTCTTCAGATGATGAAGGCCCTGCAGCCAAAGCCACTCCAGCTAAAATGGCGGTTCCTGCTCCTAAACTTGCTCCCAAATTAACACAAAAGAAAATAGAAACTTCTGATTCGATCCGATTCCTCTTCTGAAGAAGAGGTTGCTAAACCTGTAACCAAAGCAGCTACACCAGCTGGAAAACCTGCGACCAAAGCAGTTACACCAGCTGCAAAACCTACGAAAAAGAAGGAGGAATCCAGCTCTGAAGAATCCAGTTCAGGTTAGTCAGATTCATCTCTAAATATTTAAATACTATTTATTTAATATTTAAATGTAAGTATTAAAAGCATTCGTCTCATCATGAAAAAAAAACAAACAAAACGGAAATATGCAAATCAACTTTAATCTCTTCATATGGTAATTATTATCTATTATAGTTCATTGATTATCATCAATTGATTAATTGATAGTTATCTAATATAATTGATTAATATTATGATCTATTGTTATTCCTAGCCCTTTTGCTACTGATAATTTCGTTGTTAGTTAAGGAAAACTAAAGATTTAAGAATTAAGCAAATTTATATTTAAGCTAACTGTTATTATGAGTCACTATTACGTGTTGACTGTGTTTGAATGAATATTTTATCTAAGGAGAAGTTAAAGAAGAATTTCTTTAACTTTTTTCTCTCTTTGAGTCTTCTCTTTTTTTCTCTTTGAGTCTTCGATTTTTCTCTCTTTGAGTCTTTGTGTGTTACTTGAATTTCTATTTGAGCTGTAGTTTTTATGTTTAATGCCATGTTGCAATTCTTTTTTCTTTTTTCTTTTTTTTGAATCTCAACCGAACCAAATTTGTAAGTCTTCATTGAGTTCTTTGAACAGCTCGAATTTAAAAGAAAAAAAGGTCGAAAATAAAATTATTCTATCGAATATACCGAAAAATAATAAAATATACCAAATAAAATCTTTTGTATACTATAAAAACATTGTGTGATTTTGTAAAAACTATGTTTCATAAAATATATTTTGCATTTGATTTAAAATAATAAACAATTTAAAATTTGAGTATCGAAAAATAAAATTACAGACAATATTTTCGAATATTATTCAAAGAATTAGGGCTGTCACTGAAAACTAGTTTTGTTCTTTAATAAAAATAAATACAGTGAGTAAATCCCTATTTTATGTTTTTTTACAAATATATCGCAGCACTATCATAAACCTAATTATAGAATTTAATAAATGAAAATAAAGAGAGAAAAACGGTTATAATATGTAAATAAAGTACTGAAAAAAAGTTAACAAACTTTAAATAATAAAAATGTGAATATTTCGACTCGATGTCCGGGAGCCTTTATCAACGGGAAAAATAAGTAAAGCTAAATTAAACACAGCATATGAAGAAAAACAAATAAATATAACTCGCATATTAATAATATCAAGATATCATTGCTATCGTTTCCCTATGTTTTTATTTAATAAATTCTGTTAATGGAAAGGCAGTGTTGTCTAAGGAGTCATTTACTAAACTAATTATTTGAAGGTTTACTTGCAGAAAATCCTGAGCAGTGTATGCATACTTAATATTTTGTTGGATGATGTGTAAACTATATATATATACTTTATCTGGAAAGTCAATCATCAATCTGGAATGTACTGGTCTCGCAAAAATGTTTATATATATACTTATATGTATATATATATATATACACACATTTATATATATATATATATATATATATATATATATATATATCATATATATATATATATATATATACTTTCGCGAGACCAGTACATTCCAGATTGACCAGTACATTCCATGATGTATGAAGTTTGAGAGGGGGAATCCATATACAATAATTTAAAGATGAAAGAACGCTTTTCAAAAGACCTTACTTGTGCCGAATATTCGAATATTACCTTCTTCGAACGTCTTAAAAACATGTAGGTATATATGGGCTATTTGTGGAAGTCTCCATTTCTTCTCCAGTGTATAGAACCCTTGTATTCTTGAATATATTTTTGTTCTGGGAATTAGCCGTATTTTTGTTCTAATAGATTGTGGTATCTTTGATTACCCTTGGTTAGGGTAATCAAAGATAGGGCACGAGGGAAGTAGCTTCAGCATTTTTATTGGGGGCGGGGGGTTCATATCTGGATAGTCAAGGGGCATGGTATATAATAGTTTTTTTTTAATTTTTTGGAGACGGGTATATTGGCCGAAATTAGTCTCCAACTTATTTTTTGAGCAGCTATAAGAGCTAGTTTAAAAATGTGCTCATCATAAGTTATGGTCTTTTTCTGGCTTTTCAAGTTCAATCTAAAACTTAACTTCAACTTAACTTTCAAGTTAACTAAAACTCCGGGGTCGACACAACCCCCAAGGGCCCGTAGGCAGCGTTGTAAGTTATGCCCTGGGGGAATATATGGTTCTTATGGAAGGGATGCTCGTAAAAACTTCAGAGGGGCTCATTTGATTGGAAATTGAATGTTCTAGTTCACTTTTTAAGAGTCAAAAGAGATCCGAGGACAACTAACCCCACGACGCCCCTTTTCTCCCTAATGCATCTGATAAAACTTTTAGATAGCCATTTTTTTACGATAGTTCACAGGTCAGATAACAAAAACCTTGGTTTCACCACTATTTTTGATACTTTGATAAACATTTGATTTTGAAAAAAAAAGTTTGGTTTTGAAATAAGGTATTTTTTTAAACTTGAAATTTTTTGCAATAAAAAACGAACAAAAATGAATTAAAATAAAACTTTCCGAAAAAGAAGTTTTTCAAAGAAAAGTTAAGTTACTTAAGATCAGCAGATGGGCACATATTCAAAACATTATAAATGAAACTTAAGATCACTAAATAAACTTAAGATCACTAAAAGGCCATTTTAAACTTAAGATTGTATTTTTGTTTGCATTAATTGTTTATTTAATTTCTTTTCGTTTTGGGTTTCATTTATACTTTAATAGCAAAATTTTTTTTTTACGTTTTGAGCTTGATTTGCATATTCAATTTAAGCATTACTCGCTTTAAGATTTATTTACTCATTTATATTATTACTTGTATGTTTTTTGCTATGATTGTTTCTTTAATTTCTGTTCGTTTTGGGTTTCATTAATTTTTTAATAGTAATTTCTGCTCGTTTTAAGTTTGAATTTTAACAGGTATTTGTATCTTTTTTTTATCTATTTGTTGTTGTTTTTTGTATCTATTTGTGAACAATGCAGAATTTAGTTCAAAAAATTGTCTTACTGATAATCAAGAGCGTTCCCAGGGAGTGTTAGTGACTCTGAGAACTTGAGCTTGAATAAGTGCGTTCAGGTTCTTGGAGTCACTAACACTCCCCGGGTACTAGACCCTGCGATACGACGAAGATTTGAGAAAAAGTATCTACATTCCCTTGACAGAAGAAAAGGACCGAACTAAAATTCTTCATGAGTATATGCGAAACACTCCGAACACATCGACTGAGGAGGACTTCAGAGAGCTCGGCAAACAATCAAAGCGGTTGATGATTTTCTCGAATCTGCGTCTGATTGCAGTGACTAGACCCTGCAATACTACGAAGATTTGAGAAAAGAATCTACATTCCCTTGCCAGAAGAAAAGGACCGAACTAAAATTCTTCATGAGTATATGCGAAACACTCCGAACACATCGACTGAGGAGGACTTCAGAGAGCTCGGCAAACAATCAAAGCGGTTGATGATTTTCTCGAATCTGCGTCTGATTGCAGTGACTAGACCCTGCAATACTACGAAGATTTGAGAAAAGAATCTACTTTCCGTTGCCAGAGGAAAAGGACCGAACATAAAATTCGGGTTCTGTCTTTTTCGTCTGGCAACGGAAGGGGGACTCTGACTGAGGAGGACTTCAGAGAGCTTGGCAAACAATCAAAGGGGTTGATGATTTATTGACTGTTTGCCAAGCTCTCTGAAGTTATTTTAAAATCAGTCAAATTAAACTTGTATTCCCCTAAAGCTGAACAAGTACATGGGATTTCAGCGAGATTAGTAAAAGATTGTCCAAACGTTTCAGTAGCATTCAACTTGTCTCATGTGGCTAAACATCCAAAATTCAATAGCCAAACGATACATTGTAAAACATTGCACTTGTTACATGTGGCCAAACCGCCAAAATTCAATGGTCAAACGATATACTGTAAAGCATTGGACTTGTTACATGTGGCCAAACCGCCAAAATTCAATAGCCAAACGATATATTGTAAAGCATTGGACTTTTTACATGTGGCTAAACGCCTGTTTTTCTATCATGGACCTGTATCAATAACTTTTCCATAGAAAATCAGGCAAATAGAAATTGCTCCTCGAGGCTTTGGCCCTAAGGTCATCTGCTTTTGGGCCTGTATGCGGTTGCAACATTAACAGCTGATTTACGGTGTATCTTTGTTGTTTTTTCTTCTTTTTATATGTTGTTTTTATATGTTATTTTTATACGTTGTTTTTTATGTTTTTTCTTCTTTTGCAAGTTTAGATTTTTTCTTCTTCTTTCTAGATCGTTTCGCAAGTTTGTCTTATGGCTTGTTTTTTAGCTCCTCTATTTATGTCGGTTGTCTATATGCTAACAACTCGTACTATTGTTCAAAATATTAATATGAGAAGGTGGAAAATAGTGATTGGAAAAGAAAAATTTTAAATGTAGCATATTTGTATATGATTTTTGTCAAGTAGTTTGTTACCGTTCAAGCAAACTGTTATTACTGAGTAGATTTTCCGTTCATGTTTGTTTCGTGACCACTCAAGTAAATATTTGGTGGCAAGTAAGTGAAATGTTACCATTGTATATTCTACCCGATTAGGCTGAAATATGGAAAACATGGGAGAGTGTGTACTTTCGTAAGAATTTTCTCGGGCTCACATTTGGATGGGGAATACTATTAATTTCTCCTTATTTGGAGAAATGGAATGGAAAAACAAAGAAAAATTGCCCCCTCCCCAACACCTAGGCCTTGAAAGATATTAAATCGCTACCCAACAAATATTTGTAAATATAATTTAAAATATTGCCTTCATACAATGCCTGCTGACTATTATATGACTAGTTTAGATTTTTCTTCCACGGATTTTTTTTTTGCATCTAAAAACCCTTGCATTGAGTCTTTTGTCTAAAAATTATTTGCTTTTCGGCCTGTATACAATATTAAAATCTGGAGTACAGTATTTTTAAGTATGAATATTAGCATAACATTATATCATAAATGAAGGTTACATTAGAAGAAAGTTATTTCCACCGAGAAAATTTTGTCCCACAAGCCTAAGAACCTTTTTGTTTGCTATTAGGCTAAGGGATATTTGCATATGCATATATTTTAGCATCGAATGCATGTTACTGTGATAATACCCTGATTGCATTAATTAGTCCTTAAAAGCTGACATCCTTCGCCTTATTCATTTTGTTTGCGCTAATTAATTAGTAGAAAACTAATAATTGTATTAATTCTTTCTTAATATAAAGAAAACAATAATAGAAGGTGATTTGATTTGCCCAAGGTTAGCACTCGTGAACTGTTGACTTTTTTTAGATGAAGCTCCAGCTGCTCCAAAACCGGTTGCCAAGACTCCGCCCTCGAAAGCCCCTGCTAAGAAGGATTCAAGGTAATATCCATGTACCAAAATAAATTAGTGCTATTTATTTTTAAAAGTGACAGTAATCGGCAATTCTTAGCTAGTTTTCTACTCTAGTACTGAATGGTATTATTGACAAATGATAAATTGATGTTGATTCTGATGATATCGTTTCATTACGTGCTTGGATTTTGACTTAAAGATCATGCTCGACTGTGTTACCAGCAGGGCTTCCACTTCTAGGGAGATTACCCTATTTAGGGAGAAATCTCTGCTTTTAGGGACATTTATTTTGAATCTAGGGATAAAGGGAAATTTGGTGTAAAGTAAGGGTTTTCAGTGAAATCTGGGGTAAATTAATGATTTTAAGAATTCCCAAAAGGAATAATTCGACCAAAAGTTTGTTCACAAGCTGCTTCAGTTACCAATGCTTAAAAATTGGATAGATAAAAGAGTGTCAAACAAGTCAAAGAAAAATACTTTTGTACCATACTGTAGGTTCTGTTTGAAGTATGAATATTGAGGGAAATGAGAGTTGACCAAGCATGCTCTGATCAAGCAGCCTATAAAAGCAAGAAACGAAATTGAAGCACAGGTTGGCCATGGCGGCATTGAAAAACTTCTGACTGTAGGCAGTAATTCCAAAGAAATTGAACAGCGCATCTGCATATTTTCGGCAGAACATAATCTGCTCTTACGTCTTGCAGACAGAATGATCCCTCTCCTAAGAAAATTATTTCCAAAACACCAGGCCCTAGCAGGGGTCACTATTGGTAAATAGAAAGCTATAAATATTTTGAGACATAATTTTTCTTTGGTACTACACAACAAGTTAGTCGAGTTGCTCAAAACTGCTTTTTTCTCCGTGATAATTGATGAGACCACTGATTGTGCTAGTGATAAACAACTAGCTATCATTGTAGTGTGTTTTTTAGTGAGAAAGATCTAAACCTTCATGGCGAAGTACTGGACATGGTTAGGAGTAGTGGTGAGTCGGCTGGGGGCTGACATACTGCATCAAACAAGTCATTGAAAAAAACTCGATTTCCTGGCAAAATACTGTTGGACTTTGTGCAGACACTACTAACGTCATTTTGGAGCCAATAGATCTGCTTCAACGCTAATGAAAGCCATGGTGCCCCATATCTTGAATGTGAAATGCTAATGCCATTTTATTCACTTATGTTCATCCTATGCATGCTTGTCACTTCCCAAGACACTAGAAGACTTGGCGCGAAATATCTATGTCCACTTTTTTAGAAGTGCTTCCAGATGAGATAAGTATGCTGAATTTCAGGAGTTCTTTCAATGCAAAGTACTCTCAATTATTGCACCAGCACAGACCAATTGGTTGTCCCTTCAGGCCTGCATAAGGAGGCTTATTGAGCATCGGGTTGATCTTACTCAGTATTTCATAGAAACCACGTTTGACGACCCAACTGCAACCAATGACCTTATCTTGTCAACATTAAAAAGTAAGTTGACGAAGCCATTGAAACATTACAATTCATGAATTCATGGACTACTCTCTCGGCCTCTAACGAATTCAACACAGTTTTCTATCTGAGCTTCCACTTCTTCACACCCTAAAGGCAAGTGCCAGCAAACTTGCATGAGCGTCTAACTTCAAGAAACTGGACTATATTCACAGTTTTAGTTTGTTTACCGAACTGGATCCTTACCTTTCAAGTGAGTACCTGCATTTAGACCAAACATATATGGTAATAGATGCAACCGACTCAATGCAAGAACTGATAGATGCTCAAGAGCCAAGTGATAATATTGATCTCTTGCCAGTCTTGTCGAAAACACTATATTCCTAATCAAGCAGATCCAAGAGCGTTTCAAGTTTGAAGACAAAATTTATGACATTTTGGCTTTGGCTGAACCAAGGAATGCAAGAAATTTGAAGCAAAACTCTCTAAGACCACTATTTGCGAGATTTTCTGTTCTAAGAGAATAGTGTTGTATCCAGAAAACAGACGTAGAGTGGAGGTCACAGGCAATGACTGATGTCTCTGAGCTTCATTTGGGAGATGCCCAAGTTGAAGACCTGGATGAAGATATTTAGTCTGGAGACTTGCAGTGGCGAAATCAAGTACCCGGAATTGCGAAAGTGCATATCACGGATCTTCTCTTTACCTTTTAGCAGTGTACCAGCTGAGCGTTTGTTTAGTCTTCGGAAATTTATCAAAACAGACATCCGAGATAGTGTCGAAAATCTCACACTAGTCTCACTTATTCGAGTCAATTGCTGGTTGAAAAACGAAGATAAAACTTCATCCACTGTCAGCATACCGAAAGCTGTCGCTGGCTTCAAGACGAAGGCAAACACTACGTACGATGAAGTGCTGGAGATGACACTTGATTAAACTTTTTTAAGTGTTCTCGGTAGTGTAAAAGATGTTATATCCATCATTATCTGAAGTAAAAATAACAATTTGATGCTGCGCTATGTTTTTTTCGTGTAGATTGTACGGAAAGTAAGGCAAAATATCTCTTTTTTCTAGGGAGAAATCAGACCTAAATACAGGGAATTTTAGGGAAAATTGAAAAAAAAAATTAGGGTAAATTGAGATCGAAAAGTGGAAGCACTGGCTACCAGTGTAAGAGAGAGCCAGACGTCGGCGCTGTTGCTTTTCTCGAGAGTGTCCTGTTCTGGGCGAGGGCTGGAGCTTTCCTGGGGTCGATATTGCGGGTAGTGTTTCGGTCGTGGATGACCTTCGCCCATCTTGTACGTTAGGTTTTTCGGGATGTTTGCAGTTGGATCAAGATCGAAGAGGGGTTGAGCGGTTGTTTGTAGCTTTAAGCTGCTCAGTGACGGGTGGTGTATATATATATATGTATATATATATATACATATATTATGTGTAAAATGGTAATAATAATTATACTATGGTACCATTGGTTTTTCGGGATATTTGCAGTTGGATCAAGATGGAATTGCTCGGACAAAAATGCTTTTGTGGCAAAACATTTAGTTTCATCAAATGATGTTTTGTCAAAATATGCACTGATCATAACGCGGTCGTACGGACCTTGTCTACTTTGTGCGTGAAAGAAAAAGCTTATATTGGCGCGTTAATCTTTTCAGTCATGAATATGGATGTTGTACAGCAACCGAGAAAATGTCTCAAATAAGCTCGATATGAACACGGTTTAACGGATATAGAGTAATATTCACATGAAAATAAATGAAATAGAAAAGAAAATGACATAGTTTCAATTGGCCTAAAATAATTACAATCAGTAATAAAGAATAAAAAAAAAGTTTTATACTATCAGAAATATGGTTAAGTTTGGATACAATTATAGTATAAACGGTAAAAAGGAGGGGAGGGGGTAATCAAATAGGTAAGTCAGTTGTAAAATAGTTTTGAATGTAATTAATGGGTTTGACAAAGCCAATTAATGGTTTTGACAAAGATTCTATCAATTGTGTGATTCTTTTAAATATAGGTTCAAAAACTGCTCATTCTTTATGACAATTCATGACAATTTTACATAAATCGCTAAATTTAGGCATCCAAGCAAATCATGTTTTTTGTTTTTGGTTTCGAACAAAAATTTTTGGGGATCTTTTGATGATCTCTAAAGGGATCCCGACCCTTAATTGTTGGTCAGATTATCTGAAATACACTTTCTTAATCGGTTCGTTGCCGTCACTTTCACATCTTGAAAAAAGTCTAAAAAATTTTTTTAGTTTTATTCTCCTTTTTTTCTGTCTTCTTCTTCCTTCATCGTGTTGGATTTCTCAGGTTAAATTTCTAACGTTTTCACATCTCCTTTATAGTGTGTACGCTTGATTGATTATGTCTTATAATTTCTCTTCTCTTTTTCCTTTTTCTTCTTTCATTGTGTTTGAGTTTTGATGACTCTTATTTTTTTCTTTTTTAACGTAATTACTTTGTTTTTTGTTGTTTTTTCTGAATTAATTAATTTGAGTAAATTTGGCGAAGTAGTTCTTCATTATGGATTTTTAATTATCACAATAAAAGGAAAATATTTTACTTTAAAAAGGGCTTATTGCCACTTTTTTTATGTGTCATAAGCAATGTTCTATCTTTTTTTAAAGATGAATTAGATTTTATTTTTATCATCGTATTTGTTTAATCATTTCTATTTGCGTTAATATTGTCTATGTATCTTAGCTCTGAAGACAGTGACTCCTCAGAAGAAGAAACACCAACCCCAGCGAAAAAACAATCAGGTATTTATTTTTATTTACTTCAACTGATTCTCTGGAAAAAAAGAGACAAGCTTATTAATTACTTTCAAAATAAAAGTGCTAAAAATAGGATTGACGAACGGAAGAAAAAATATATAAATCTAAAAAAGTTAAATAAATCTAAATGTAAAAATAAAAAGCAACTAATCTAACAACAGGTTTATGATAATCTACATCATTTCATTTTGTTTGACAACACGTCCGTTATTTTCCATGAAAGGTCTCAGGCAAATTTTCAGGGAGGCAGCTGAAATCAAGAAGCATATATATATATACACACATTCAATACCGGAGAAACTAAGACCCATTTATTAGGATCTTATTAATTCCGATCCTTCATATATTTTTGTTTTCACAAATTTCTATTACACAACTCATACCTAATAATACTATACACGTTAAACAATTATGTAAGCGTTATTTTACGCGGTAAATAATAAAGCGTTCCAAGACGCTTTATGTAAAATTATTTCCCATGTGGCAGTTATTCAGCTGCCTTTTCACCATTATTCTGAAAAAAAAAAACTTTTATTTTCATATTAGTTCTTTAAGGTTTGTCTTGAAGACGTATCTTCTGTTTTTTACTCATTACTTACCTTTTTTTGCATTTTGCATTTGAAATGTTTTCATGCTATTCCACTTTTTTACTGACCTGAATTGTCGCTTTTTTCATCACTGCGAATTTTTTTTGGGTTTTTTTTTGTGCTTTATCAGCGTGCACACTTAGCTGTCTTTGATTGTTTACCTTTGTGGAAAAGGGTAAAATTTTAATGCTAATCGTTACACCTAAAGATTTCGTAGAAATTTTAGCTAGACACGACCAAAACTAGGGTGAAACAAAGGAAAATAACTAGGGAGAAACTAAAAATTCGATGGTTTATCGTGGATAATGGCTGGAATCAGGGCCATATCCAGGATTTTTGTTTGGGGGGGTACAATTTTTTAACGCACCAGAAATGTGTTTTTATGCTTTTTATTACGTTTTGACGAGTCAGAGAAATATTTTGGAAGGGTTGTTCAAACCCCCTAACCCCTTCCCTGAATACGACATTGGTTGGAATTATATGCTAGTCACTGCTACCCCGGTATTTAACCAGATCATAATTAAAATTACATCCCCTGTTACTAGTTAGAGCTGTGTAGTGGTAATGAGGCTTCATTTTAGAAGTGGAGGATTTGGGTTAAAGCTACACTATGGTGACGGTGTGAAATGATGACTGCACCTTAGCGTAATGAAATCAGACACTAGACCACGGTGTAGGATCTTTTCGTTACTCCAGTACTCCATGCCATAGGCAATGTTTTTTTCTGTTGGCATGGAGCTTTCCTATCAGAAGCAGAATCATGGCTTCAAGAAGCGAAAGCTCGGCTAAATAACTTCAGATAGTCCTCTCAGAGGGGAAATAAAACTTTTAGAGCAAACCCTCGCAGAGCTTGCCAAAATGCAATGTATTACTCATCAGTATTGCTGAAGGTCTGCACTTCCTGTAAAAGCTATCGAAGTTATACCATTTTCTTGTAATAAACAGAAACTGGTGGGAAAAAAAGAAAAAGAAATCCGAAGTGTTGCTTCTACAATACTATGTCTTGTAGTTGTATTTGTCTGTTTTTCTATCATGGACCAGTTTCAATGACTTTTCCACAGAAAATTGGGCATATAGGAATTGCTACACGAGGCTTTGGCCCAAAGGTTATTTGCTTCTGGGCCTGTATGCGGTGCCAACACTTTCAGTTGCAATATATCTAAAATTTATTTTTTATCAATATTTTTCATTTCGCAAGTTTATTCTATGGCTTTTTTCCTTTTTTACATCTTTTCTCTCTTTTTTTGTTGGCTGATTCAATGCTAGGAACTTGTATTTATAATTACCTATGTACATAATGGTAGCTTGAAAATAAGATTAGATGTATATTTTTGAAACGTGGGCAGAAAATAAGCTTAAAAATATGTGTCACCAAACAGTTTAAGAAGGTATAACTTTCCTTTAAAGATGTAGTTGTTTTCAAAAATGTTTGAATTTTTACAGAAAAAAGCGTTGTCAAGATCAAATCATTACTTTTGCTTATTTATTTTTATTGTCTATAGTAGCAACACTGACAAAAATTTAGGCCGGCCCTAAAGACTTGGTGATTTTGAAGCAACCAAATGAAAAATCTTAGAAATTCGTGGCTTTGGTATGAATCATAGCATAAATATTAAACAGTGGCGAAAATTCCTATGCTCCATTGAAAATTTTTGGGACACATATAAGTCGCACACCTTTCTTCATAACTCCGCCTTCGTTAATATTTATGCTGTGGTAGCAACTGAAGGTACCACTATTACGCAAAGGGAAACTTCCCTTTCCGTGTGCTGTGACGTGTCCTGTTTCTGAACCAAATTTTTGCTACTGTTGAATATTTATGCTATATTATGAATTTGCTTAAGGTCGGCCTAAGGGCTAATAAATGTTTTTATTTGATGTCATTGGCACTTTAAAAGCTAAAACCCTTAGGCATGTTCATACTTTTGCTTTTTGGGGATGTTGAATTTTAATTGTATTATAATTTATTCTTTAGTCATTATTTTTATTACTATATTTTCTTCTTTTTATTAAATCGTCTTCCTCAACTCACCCTCTTATATTTTTATCACATGGATGTGTTAAATTTGTGAGCCATTTTTCAAGCAATTCTGCAAGTTAAATCGCTTCGAAGTTTCAAAGAAAATGCAATATTACAGAATCAAAATTCCTCCACTTGTATACCCCTTTTGCATAAATTAAACAACATAAATGAGTGATTGTGCGTTGGAAAAAAGAAAATTAAAACAAGAAAAGATGAATATTGTGAGCCAGCTGAAAAAAAGCGAAAAAAAGGATTGGGCGCAGCAATACATAAAAAAACATTATTAAAAAAGACTTATGGTAACATATATTATAAAGCAATGGTAACATAGGCTCGAATTTTTGATAAGATCGAAATATATTCTATGCACTCGTTTTCAATGCATAAATTGGGCGCAGCAATGCATAAAAAAATATTATTAAAAAAGACTTATGGTTACATATATTATAAAGCAATGGTAACATAGGCTCGAATTTTTGATAAGATCGAAATATATTCTATGCACTCGTTTTCCTCGGCTAATCGACTTTTTTTGTTTATGTATTTATAACCTCCATAAATTGGATATCCAGGCTATGGAAAGCCCAATCAGTTTTGCACCCGTATTTTTCACTTTTATTCATAGATTCTAGACAGAAAAAGTTATTGTCTACTTTTCAGTCTATTTACAAAACGAGTTTTATTGTGTATATATATATATATATATATATATATATATATATATATATATATATATATATATATATCAGGAGCTGCCTCGTCTCTGTCTAAGCTTGCAAAGTCCCACCGCTGACTAATTTCCAAATCAAAAGTAATTAATAAATTAATTGCTTAATTTATTATGCCCTGTCATTGCATGCTAGTATTATTAAAAAATTAACTGTGTGGCAAAGAATGAAAAAGGTAACTTATTTAGCACGATTTTGGGCACTGTAGTTCAAATATGCTTAGCAACTTCGTTTAGTTCAGTATCTCTTCAAACTCGTCACTATCAGAAAGATTGCATGACCCGGAACACGTGCAAAGAGAGTCACAATTGTGGACTCTGGCCACTGTATATAAATATAATGCAGTATGATCATTCCCTTTCTCAACCAATATACAAACCCGGACCGAGATGCAAGTGCTCCGGAGAACATTTAAACAAGTGTAAACATAAGCGACATTAGATTTTTTACTGGTAGACAAGTCAGATTTCTCTTGAACGCGAAACTTGGCTTCATCTTTGTAACACTAAGTTTTAAAGAATCTTAATTTTAAATAAATTTATTCCAATACATATATAAAAATCGGTAATTAGTAGTTCAATGTTATTATTAGATGTTTTTAGGAATTACAAGTAGGTTTTGAAGTCTCGAGTTGGTTTCAAAGGTATTTTGAGAAAGTTTCTGCGAAAATACGTGTTCCAGGGTAATATACAGTGTACCGCTGATGGCAGATTAAATGGGAGGAGCTGTTTGTACGCGCCGAGGATGTAGTAGTCAAAAATCACTGAGTCGTGATCTTACTGTTATATTATTTATATACAGTGACTCTGGCACAGGGGATCTTCCATACAAGTGCTTTTACATTTTGGGTATATGAAAGACTTATAGATAAGGAAACATATTAAGGAAAAAAACATATTAAGGAAATAATATGCAGAATAATTATATTTAATCTTATTTTATATGCAGCTAATATGCTAATTGTTGTTTTTTCATTTTTTTTCTAATACAATTATCATTTTTTTCAATAGCTTTTCTTCAGTTTTGAATCATCTCTGAAACAGAGCATCCTTTACAAAATTTGTTTGTAGAGGAAGATAAAGTAATTGCAGTGGCGTTGACACGAAATTCATGAAAAAAGCCTATTGACTGAAAAATATTCTGTGAAAAAAAGTATTTATAGCGTTTTGTTTTAGAAAAATTGTTAGAATCTTGGGTTGACAATACCGCATAAAATTAAACAAGCTTTATTGTGAAAAAATAAAGTGAAAAAAAAACTGAAATAAGTGGAGATAAAGAAATAAGAGGAGATTGTTTTCTTAATGTTTTCTTATCAAGAGGTCCTTCTCTAGGCATATACCTTATATATTAATGGAATGAAATACAACCTGTTGAGATTGGCTACTTTGACAATGAATTTGTCAAAGGAATAATTCCAAAAGTTATACTGTATATCCATCCGAAATTTGGGGTTCTAATGCTGCTGGTTCACACTCTACATCCTGTGGTATGTTTCCCCGTTGGTATATAGATCTCGGAATTTGATGCTTAAAGCTGTCTTCAGCACACAGGAAGTCTTGCATCAATTTTGGCACATGGAGCGAGTCTTGCCTATTCAAGTGACAGGCTTGCTATTTGTCAAAAAGACGCAGCAAGTGAAACGTTCATTTGACGCCCTGTGTGCCGGTAATGGCTGAGGAGGTTTTTTTTTTTTTTTTTTTTTTTACGGATCAAGTCATTAGGATTTTTTACTTTGGCTGCTATTGTCACTTCTCCCCACATTCATCACTTCTTATAGTTAATGTATATTGACGATGTCAGCCTTCACTTACCTCGTTGATTCCCCCATGTTACGAACAGGATCATATTTTAGAGCTACTTTCACGAATGTCTTCTTCCTGAAAACTTGTTGTTTCGCTGCCAGGAAGCACAGCAGTCCAATGCTGACGATAAAGTCACGGGGAAGAGAAATAGCCACCTCCAATCTTTCTTACGATTTTCTCTTAATATTGAGCTCAAATCACATGAAGAAACAGACATGCAAATAACAGTCCATGTTGATTATAGTTTCAGGAATGAAAGTTCTGTCACCATTGTCACTACTACACTAAGGCAGTGCAGTAGTCCAATGTTGTCAATAAATAATTATGGCCACCTTATGTGCAGGGAAACACTCTGGTAATTGGAGGAATAGCTCCTTCCTTTGTTCTCTTCTATAGCTAAAAGTGTAAATGAATGTTAAAATATCGATAGAACATCAGTGTCGTTGGCAGAACAGGGACAAAACTTACATTCCTGAAACTAGAATCAATAAGGACTGCTATTCGCATGTCTGTTTCTTTATGTGTGATTTTAACCTCAAGATTAAGAGAAGGTCGTAAGGAAATGGGAACTTCTTAGGAGGGTGTAAACAGAGAGTCTTTGGACAGATAGGGATGGAGGAAGAGTGTGCGTAGCTGTGTTGGCCTCAGGCGGCTTGGCACTGCAGAGTTAGTAGCAGTAGTAGATGGTTCCAGTGATTCTTGAAGGTTCTAGATGTTTCCCGACACGTGGACGATTAGCAAAACTCCCAAGTATAATAACAAGCTTCAACTTTTATTCCCGAGAATGTCCCAAAGCACAATTAATTAAAGCCAGCAAGTCGGCTTTGTAAGAGGAACTTTTAAGACTATATTGTGATGAATCACCCTAAGTTTGATCTGTCACTACATGGGACTGACCTTGAAACCCTGCTCTTGCCCTTCGACTATGGCAACCACTACCTATCTTTAAGCTCACTGGCGAATTAGTTCAATACTTGATACTATAAGTTCATGGTATAGGTCGTAAATCAGTTTCCAGATTTTCTGGGAGCTGACTAAACCCTGCTCATCATCATAGTGCCTCATCCCTTGCTGGAGTCATCGGCCTTAAGAATTAGCTGTCATGACAACAAAATAACAAGAACAGATTCGATGCAATCCACTGATCGATGAATAAATTATGGTTGAAATTTCTTACTGTAGCTCAGGTCTTAATTCAGATCTCATATTAAACTATGAAGCGCACTTCGGCCGTTCGCGAACTAAATAGAATGATCATTTTTGGGATTTGTTTTTTTCCAAGAGTCATAACTCGGTGTACCAAAATATATATTTTTCAAGTCGTTTTTTGACGATTTCAGCTTTGGCCCCAAGACAATTAGGTAAATACAGGGTGGGGGGGGGGGGTTATAATGTTATAATACTATTGTTGTTTCTTGAGAGATGAAAAAAATTAGTGTCGGTGTTATTTTTCTTAAAAATTGAAAAGTAGCTTTAAATTCACAGTGAAGGTCCAAGATGGGGAATTAACTCTTTTAGGGATGTTACTGTCCAAGTTAGAACTTAGCGTTCTTAGTAGTAGAAACAAGTTAGTAGTCTAATGGTGATAATTATTCTTGAATTTTGCTGTAAACACCCAACTGTTGAAATAAAAGTCATAAACTATTGTAAATAGATAAATTATATAATAGATGGTAAAACTATGTAAATAGATGAGAAAAGAGTCATATAATTTTTAAGCTAATTCTTATGTATTTTCTTGGGGGGGGGGGTGTATATAATTTTGTGGTCGATTTGCTGCTTCTTAAAAATAGGGAAAAAAGATTTCAACTGATAAGTGAAAATTCAAGATAGGGAACTAATTCTTTTTAGGAGTGGATGTATTGAATTTTTTTTTGATATGACGGACACTGCCCTCTTTCAGAGAGGAGCGACACCTTGACGTCAATGCGAACTCCTGCAATTTCTAAAACCTCAAGAAACTTGAATGAAAGGCGTGTTATACCTGGCAAATCAGCCAAACATTGTAATATTGGAAATAATCTGGAAGCATCTGGGAAAGCGAATGGGGAACTTCACGTAAGACTCGATGAATGTAATCTAATTTGTATAATCTGCAGAAAGACCTTTGTAGCTGTATCATCAGTGAAGAAGCATGTTAAGCAAGAACATCAAAAATCAAAAATGTCGACTTCGATTCTGCAAGCTCATGGAGTTTCTCCAACTTCGAGAGACATTTTGACTAACCAGTGTTTTAGTGGAAATGATCTGGAAACTTCCGAGGAAGTGAATAGTCAAGTTGATACAAGTTCCGATGAATCAAATCTATTTTGTATGATCTGCAGCAAAACTTTCACAGCTATTTCTTCACTAAAGAAACATATAGAGCGAAAGCATCAAAAGAAGCAAGTAACCAATTCATATGACCAAAACTGGTCTCTTTCAGAGAGAAGGGAGACTCCATCTACGTCTACCCAAAATACTTGCTCTAATACAAGTGAAAAGGGTTTTGAAAAGCCTGAAATAGGCTATAATAGAAACGACACGAGTGTTTATTGTCCAATTTGCAGTAAAAAGTACAAGTCAGGTGATGTATTAAAGAAACACGTAAATACAATACACTCAAAAAATGCCTCGTGCTTTTGTCCAATTTGCTACAAAATGTTGAGTGAGCCATTCCTATTGAATCAGCATATACTGAGTGTTCATGATAAATATAAACCCCACCGCTGCCAGTTTAAGCAGTGTGGTAAGACCTTTTCAAGCAAAATACGGCTTTCTGAACACATGGTCTACCATGGGCCAAAGAAACACAGTTGTGAAGTTTGTGCAAAAATGTTTTTCTTGCCAAGAGACTTGAAAGTCCACAGAAGGATTCACACTGGCGAAAGGCCGTACAAATGCCATCATTGTGAAATGACATTTACACAGAGTACAAATAGGAACGTTCATGTTGCCTCGCAACATTGAATGTTGCCATTTTGAATTTACATACATTTCTTGTAATGTAAAGTATCTGGGTTAATTTTTTGTCCCCCTACCATTTTTTGGTTGATTTCTCAACTCTTTTGTTGGGAATTACTCTTCAAGTGAATTCAAGTGTATTAATATAAGACCCATGCTAGAAATGCCAGTTGACTCTCACCTTTGATAAGACTGTTCTAACCGCAAAATTGAGTGAAATTAATTATATCTTGCTAACAATCTCAACCAGTCTTTTAGGCCAAAGATCTTTCTTTGTAAAAATCTTTCTTTTAAAACATTCTCAAGATTGATGTCGTTACCGGTTCAGTTTTAAACATTCGGTTTAAATAAACATTCAGCCTATTTTTAAAAACAAGATGTCTGAAACATTATCAAGATAGATGTCGTTGGTGGCTCAGTTTAAATAAACCTTCAGTTTCTTTTTTAAACAAGATCTCTTTGAAACGTTGTCAAGATAGATGTCGTTGGTGGTTCAGTTTATCGTCAGTCGCATGGTAGCAGTTTTATTGTGAGCTCTGAATTTTTTGACGAATGCCTTAAAAATTAGTGAATAACAGTGATGGTATTTCTCCTTTTGAAGACGTTACAATTCTTGCACACCTCCCTGAAATTAATTTAAAGTCCTTGTCTACCGCAAGGAGTTGTCATCCTCAAGGTAAATATAACAAAGAAACTTACACACCTTTGTTTTCCTGCTTTGACCTGAGGTGACCAAATGTTGCCATGAGTTGTACAGTCGTTGTATTATTTACAATTCACTCGTATTCCTCAGTAAATTTTCAGAATTTATGTGAGTATGATTGTTTTTAATTGACATTAATCTACAATTAATCTAACTGCTAATCACAGTATACTGGTATCTATGTTAATAGATTTAGAACAACGGAAGCAAATTAAGTTCAAATATTACCTGACATAGCTCTATTGACCTTATTCCAAAAATAAGTCACATTAATGCTTGAGTACATGTATACTTAGTAAGTATATAAGCTAATGCTCCTTTAACGTAATTAGTTTGCGTAAAAATGTAATAATCGTAGTAGTTGGGATAATAGTTAGTGAAAATTCATGGTGTGCACATGCACACCATGTGCACAAACATACATTTGTGCATTAATGCACAAATGTATGTTTAACCTGGATACGTTTGTGCCAAAAGCTGATCCCTAGCCCAGGAACAAACTTCTTTGTGCCCCTATCCCTCTTTTTTTTTGAAATATTAATCCAAAGAAGTTGTTAGATCCTAGAAAAGGCTCTTGGTATTGGAAGCATAGAGCTGACTCTTTTCCTCCTTTTATCAAAACCTCCTCTTTTTACCTCCTTTTTAAACAAAATCCGTTTTACCTCCTTTTAAAACCGCTTTTAATTTTTATTTTATACAGCAAGTCTTCAATCATCAACTTGCCATTTTTGCTCGCCTATACCCATCTCAGGTCTATCCATACCTGAAAACCGCGAATTTCTATGATTATTCTTTTGGTTGTTTCAAGAAGTACGAAGTTTTTTTGGATATGACATTTTGTCAGTGTCGCCACGTTGAATCCCCCCCCCCCCAAAAAAAGGGAAATTAATTAGCATAATTCGAAAACGCTATTCGTTCTTAAAAACTAGAATATCAACTCCATGCTGATTCCCCAAGACAACAATTCGTTCAAACAGAACATAGAAGAAAAGCTGTTTGGTTTTAGCTTTTTTTCTGATTTTTCATTCACGTTTCTTTTTTTTTATTTGGGACCCGCTACTATCGGAAACCAAATAACAGCATGTAGAGATCTTTTTGATTGGATGCTAGAATTTCTTTTCTTTTTTATGTAAGATTTATTTTGTTGTTTTAAGTTGCCACCTTACCAATTGAAACAGTTAAATTTCAATTTCACTGTCCTTTGTACCACGACTTTATCCAGTATTTTTGATCGGGTGGGGGGGGGGGTACAAAAACGCTAAAAAAAATCCATCAAAATTTGTCTATATATATATTGTTACGTTTTTACTAATCGGACAAAAATTTTGAGGGGTTCAAAGCCCCCCTGGATACGGCCTTACTTGATACTTCAGTTATATGTACAGTAATATGTAGTTAGTTTATATGTTAGAATAGAACCCTATTTTTCGCGG
This sequence comes from Artemia sp. Qi Xiang Cuo, assembly GCF_049724085.1. Taxonomy (NCBI): domain Eukaryota; kingdom Metazoa; phylum Arthropoda; class Branchiopoda; order Anostraca; family Artemiidae; genus Artemia; species Artemia sp. Qi Xiang Cuo. Next base: position 8,303,922 of record NC_142797.1, on the reverse strand, counting down.
ACTGCATAAGAGTAGTTCCATGTTTATCCGTGAGGGGTCCATATTTTTATTTCGTATCCTCGGAATCTGTTGTCATTCGTAAGGGGTCCATATTTTATGGACTTAGATTTACGTCGTATCCTCGATAGCTGTTAGTCATCTGTGAGGGGTCCTTATTTTATATATCTCAATATTTTTATGACGTGTCCTCGATATCTGTTGTTATGCGTGTTGGGTCCATTTTTAAAAGGTGGTGCATGAATTCGGATGTATTTTGGGGGGTCTACATGAATTGTATATGCGGAATGTAAAGGTTATAGAGAAAAGTTAGCGACTGCTTAAGAATGGTTCATATTTATCCGTAAGGAGTCTATTCTTTGGACCTCGATATTCTTATGGTGGTATATCCTCGATATCTGTTGCTATCCATGAGGGGTCCATATTTTTATAACATGAGTATACATGAGTTCGGACGTTCTCATGGTCAACCTGCCTAAGACTATCTACACTTTCTTGGTCAACCTGCCTAAGACTCGAGACAGGCGTGCCTTTCCAAAATCTAACACACAAATATTTGTCCAATAAGAGAGTCATACGTACTCCCGCCGTTTACCCATGCCATTTAACTAAACACTTGGAAACCTAACCTGTTAGATAGACTTATCTATCAACAAATGAAATGACATCATTTTTATACAATCCTAAAAAGGGCTTATTCCAGATTTGCTTCTCACTCACTTGGACTATCTGTCTTGGCCTTTTCTACAATTAGCTATGACTTGATGCATGCCCGCAACTACTTGATTTTAATTCTGAATTAAATAAAAATCAATTTAATAAAAATCAAGTATTTCGCAGGCATCAAGACATGGCTAATTGTAGAAAAAGCCAAGACTGATTGTCCGAGTGATTGAGAGGCAAATCTGGGATAAGCCCTTTTTAGGATAGTATAAAAATGATGTCATTTCATTTGTTGATGGATAATTCTATCTATCATCCGTTCATATGTCATTCCTAAGGCAGAACTAAGGTTGATAATGATAGAATTAAGGGATGAAATATTCGATTGATTTTGGGTTGACGCGTGACGTACAATGTCCACTGGACTTGTATGTAAAATCTAGGACTGAATTTGCTTGGACTCACAGGCGGTGAACAAGTGAAACTTAAGTCTAATAGACTTGGCCGCTTGTAGTCTAAAGGTAAAATACCGTGTAATAGGATTTACACATGAGCAACAAGTCCCCTGGACTAGCAGGTGAACGGTGAAACCTATAGTTTTCCAAGTGTTTGATGAAATGGCACGGGTAAACAGCGGGAGTAAGTATGACTCTTATAGTTACAAAGCTAACTTGTGTTAGCTTTTGGAAAGGCACGCCGTGAGTTCGGACGTTTTGTTCGGATCGTGAGTTCGGACGTTTTGTAATAATGCAAAGATTATGAAAATAGGGAAAAATCACAAGTGCTTTGTATCGGTATTATTGGATAATGAATTGACTGCAAACTGACAGTCTTTCTACTCTTTGGTATGTGTTCATGCAACTCAAGACCTGTCTGTTAGTTCACTAACGAGAAAACCGTTCAAACGCTTGTTTCCCCATAATATTATTCTTGTAGGCTGTTTTTATCATTAAAAGGGTTATCAGTTTTTATTTTCCGTTTTTATCAGTACAAGGGTTGGCATACTGGCGGACGAAAAGTAGTTCTACACGCTTCTATTAGCTAAAAGATAATTAGCAGTTTCTATTTTCCATTAGACGTTTTATCTCCTCTTCTGGACTTCTCTCACATCAAACACCAATTTTTCTTATCTCAAAGGTTATTTAAAGGCTATTGCAGTAGCCATCGGAAAACCCAAAACTACTTTGTATTTTGCTCTGTGAATTTTGTAATGTGTAATAACAGTTTTTGAATTACTAGTCGCATGGGCCGTGATTATTTGGTTTCACATCCAAATAGTTAACTTCCAGTGACTAATTTTTTGTTAACTTCCAGTGACTACTAATTTTTTGTTATACAAATGTTGCTTTAGTCATCACCTAGATGTGGCTTAAATTGTATTGACTTTTTTTTTGTAGTCTTCAGGGATTTTAAATTTTAAGTTTTTTTTTTTTTTTTTTCTAGCTGCTGAGGCTGATGAAGATGAAGAAGAAATGCCAGTTTTGGTAAGTCAACATTACTTTAATTGCTATCACGTATAAAAAAAATAATTAAGACTGTTTTTTTTATTACATTGTAATTGTATAATTTTAATTATATTATGTATTTTATTATGACCACATGAGATACATTAGCACAATATTAACTACTAAGAAAGGTTGAAACAACTGCGATTGTGTATATTGAAAAAAGTAACATCTTTCCCGGAAAAAAAACCCCACTGAACATAATTTACACAATATATTCTATGTAGCTGATGATAAGTTTTTAGTCTGTAACCAGCATTAGTGCAAATTAAAAAAAAAAAATCCCTGATGGACGAACGCATTTTCCAATAAATAGCCTAAAGCGTTAAATTAGCAAACATCCAATGCAAGTGTTAAATCGTTATTTTAAAAAGACTATCACAAGTTCTAAAAGAGCTGAATTCGCTTCTTATGTCTATTTGAACAAAACAGAAACAACCAAGACAGCAAGGCAAATGTTAAAAATTAATAAAACAAAAAATTTAATAGACATAAAAAAGGTCCATACAAATTATACAAAATTAGTAAAGTTAACACATTAGCACAATGTGTATTGTATGAATATCAAGATATATAACGTAAGTCATATAACAATAGTAGCAAATATATTGCAAATTAAAATGTTAGTTTCACTCAATTTAAACAATAAACTAAGGACAAATCACACGCGGTTAGCTACTTCATTGGAAATAGTTATAGTGCTGAATAGTATTAATTGACGAAATCTCAAGAGGAGCTATTTATTATTTATTATTACTTGTGTATTTTTTTTATATTTATTTTATGTTTATTTATTTATGTATTGTGAATCAACCCGAGCGACAAATATGGTTTTACTACGTAAGGAATCAAAATTTTTTGGAGATCTTTTGCCGTTTATCATTTTCTGCCCTTTCGAATGGCCTAGGTGGGACTCTGCACGACCCTCTGTTGCTAAGTAATGGGAAATTTAGAAATTAGCTTAATCGAATCACCAGCACTTTTCCTGAGAGTGAAATTTCCCTACGAGCAAAATTATCCTATCCTGCTTATTTGTTTTACGATCATCGATGAATGGAGTAAAAATGAGCCGAATTTCATTAACTAGACAAAAAGGAAATATTATTTTAATAATTAATAAAATGAATGCTGTTATAATATTATATTGTATAAGTACCAGGGGACCGTGAAAAGAAAAAGTGTGTATTTAATCCCCTTTCACAAAACAACTATAATTTCTTTCTATTTGGCAAACTTTTTTGCACACTCGTATAAAAAATGTTTTCTGTACTGTTGGCTATCAAATTGTAATGTGCTTTTTAAAATATGAATTAAAATAAACTTGGTGGACTGTGATGAAAAAGTTCAGAACAAGGGGTAATTGGAGTATAGCCAAAACAGATGGTCTGAGTGAGAGGTAAAGCTGGCATAACCCCTTTTCAGAATTGTATAAAAATGATGTCATCGACAATTAATTTCGGAATATTTATTTTTGAAAAAGTAAACATTCTTTTAAGCATACATTTCTTGTATTCATTTTTTCATGTCTTATAATAATGATTTCATTTCTTTTTTCATTACTTTTCGTCTTCGAACGATATTACTGTTTTATCCTCAAGTCTTGCTGTCACTAAATTGCTAGATGAATGTCAATAGTCTGGATAGTCAGGTGTAGACATGCATGGACGATTAAAAGACGGTTATGGACGGTTAAAGGGAGGTGGATCAACTTCGGAAAACCCGTTTATATAGGAATAAAAGAACACTGGGAATACCGTACCAATCCCAAATTTTCATAGACGAACTAAGGTGTACCCGAAATCATGTGAACAACTCCGTCCAATTTTGTTAACTCCGAATCTCGCCAAGGTCACCTAATCTTTTATATATTGTGAACTCCTGACGCAAATCAACCTTTCCCTATACCCTTTCCAGTATGGGTGTTTGAAAGGAAGCAGCCCTAACCATTACCTTTTACGTCTCTATCATATGATAACTGAATGGCTAGGCAGGGGAATCACCATAGTAGACCTTCTGCTCGCTGATCTCTGTAAAGCGTTTGATTTAATATGCCATATCACTGTTATACAAAATCTGAAACAAATGGGGACTAGAAAACATACTCTGTTGTTGATAGTCGATTTCTTCAGAAGCCGTCACCAGTGTGTGTTTACGCGTTTTGCCAGAGATATCAACTCTGAATGGGCTGAAATAACGTGTGGTGTTCCCCAAGGTACCAAGCTGGCTGCCTTACTGTTCTTGGCTGAGATCAATTACATTCTCGGTGACTTTGATAACGCTTTAAATACGTCGATGATCTGTCCGCCTTGCTCAAATTTCTCGTAGATCAATCCCAAACAATACCACAGTTCCAAGGTGAATTGCAAGACGGTTGCAGGGATAATTAACGTCATTAAAACAAAAGTGATGCGCTATAATCTCCTTAAAAGGGACGTGGCTTGTACTGAACCCTGGTTCCTTACCACTTCAACTGCAATTGTTCTTGGTGTGACTTTCAGTACTGACTGTTCTTTCAGCTACCATGTTCCTAACTTTGTGAAAAAAGGTAACTACGCTTTGCGGTCACTGACTACACTCCGACGACTAGATTTTCCAGTGAATCAGTTACGACTAGCGAATACCTGCTATATACGTCCCTTACTAGAATACGCATGCCCAGTTGGGGCACCACAGGTGCACACAATTGACTACTTAAGTGATGATCTCGAGGGTGTTCTCCAAATATGACACGTATGTAACTGCAGTTGCAACGTTGAAAATACCAACGCCGAGAGAACGGAGATTCCATCTTATGTGCGAATTTGTACAGTCGCTCCGCGCTGGTGAAAAGCACAGCACGTTGTTGCTTCCTCGTATTGCCCCCAAAGCCGATGCTCGACACACCAACAAGTTCGAGCCAATAAGATGCGCAACGAATCAATTCAGCTGTTCTCTTATTACGTTTTATACAAGTGTCATTAATCATGCTTTTTTTTTTTTTTTTTTTTTTTTTTTTTTTTTTTTTTTTTTTTTTTTTTTTGTAAGAGGTAGTGTTATTTAGTTGAGGCTCTTGTTAACACTATGAACGCTGTTTTTAAATAGATGAATCTTTAAAAAAAAAGTAACATTCATAACTTATATTCGAAAATAGGCTGTATGTGCCAAGGCTGTTGACGATTCTTGAATTTAGTTCGGTAGTACATGTTCTTGTTGCTGCTAACTTAGGAATGACAATATTTACTTAATTGTTTACTTATTTATTACTTATTGATTATTGGTTAACTTATTTAAGGCAATAGGAATTACTGAAATTATAGATGATTTTTATCGCTAATTTTCCATAACTTGAAGTCCTATTAATTTTTCTTTCTTTGCAGAAAAGACCAAACTTGGACAATTCTGCAAATAAGGTAAGTCATTTTGCTTTGAAAAGTGATTGATTTGTTCTATTAGAAAGTGGGTAGCTCTGTCTCCCTATTATTATTTATTGGCATTAGCCCCTATTCTATGTGCGTACGCATTAAATATTTTTGGGCAATGGTAAAAACGGGCATCATAAGGAAACTTTGAATTCTCATGAGGGGGAGGGGGACCACATTCAGAATAAGATTTTACTAGTATTAGAATTTAGCTAGCGCTAATTTAGGGAATCAACTAGGACCAAATTCGTTCACAAATGAGATTGGCATTAGCCCCTATTCTATGCGCGTACGCATTAAATATTTTTGGGCAATGGTAAAAACTGGCATCATAAGGAAATTTTGAATTCTTGTGAGGGGGAGGGGGATTACATTCAGAATAAGATTTTACTGGTATAAGGATTTAGCTAGCGCTAATTTAGGGAATCCACTAGTACACATTCTTTCACAAATGAGATTGGCATTAGCCCCTATTCTATGCGCGTACGCATTAAATATTTTTGGGCAATGGTAAAAACTGGCATCATAAGGAAATTTTGAATTCTTGTGAGGGGGAGGGGGATTACATTCAGAATAAGATTTTACTGGTATTAGGATTTAGCTAGCGCTAATTTAGGGAATCCACTAGTACAATTTCGTTCACAAATGAGATTTAGCTAGTGTCTAAAACTGAAGTTTAATCGAATTAAACTTAGTTAATGTCAAGCCAATCATAATTTTTCTTAGAATTTTCTGACTGACTAATACCAGAACCATATCCAGATAGAAAAAAAAATGGAAGGGCTCGTCAGAGCTCAAGGCAATTTGTGCGACATGAGAAACAAGACAGTACGAGACAAAGGCAAATACATAGAGTAATTACAGTACTAGTTGACATTATCCATTGCGAATGGTTAAATCTGATCACTAGCGTCAATTAGTACCGAGCTTTGGAACAGGCTGAATCTTTGTATTAGTAAAAATATCGTTGTGAATGGGTCTTTAGACACTTGGTCTATTATTTTGAGGATTGTCTAGTTGTTTAAGTTTACTTCGAAATTATTACTAAAGACAAATAATTAAAAAAAATGTTAAAAATAATTATTTTAAGATGAAGTAATGTGACTTAACTACGAAAATTAATTTTGCTCTATCGGCCATAAAGTACCTAAATGTAGTATCCTGTGAAGGATACCTATCCTTCCGTATCCTATCCTTCCGTATCCTATACGAAGGATAAAGTATCCTGTGAAGGAGGATGGTGAAGAAATTTAAGGGGAATAATAAGAAAAGACTTGAACTGACTGAAGAAGAATCTTAAAAAATGTGTAATAATATAAATAAAACTATTAGAGGATAAATAGATAAACCGTTGATAATGGATGAGGTTAAGCTAGATGCATATGTAGAATGGGACTCAGGTACTCCATGTTGAAATTATATAACTGAACTGTAGATTTTAATTGAGGACGGGCGAATTTTAGTTGTCATAATTTGTAAAATATGAATAAAGAAAAAAAGTGCATTTGAGAGGGATAAACCCGCGGGTATGTTAATCCTTCAGACGTTTAATGCCGTTTAGATGTTTTATTTTTGAACCCCTATCTTAATTTTTATTAGTCTTTCCGGGTTCCATTATGAAATGCGAAACTGCAATTGGTTTTTTGGGGTGTTGGGTACATTTTTTGAAATAGATTTGTTCTAATTGGTGCCTTTGCCAAAGTTTAACAACAATTGATCAAAAATTTGAACATGTCTGCCATTAAGTTACACACTTGAAGGAATAACACATGATAAATCTATTCCAAACACCGGTACATTCTCACCTTTGCAGATAGGTGGGGGAGGGGGCAATAAATTTATAGTTTTGACGAGGTTGTGTTGTTATCACTCTAGTATTTTTCATGCTCTAGTAAATCTTAGAATTATTTTCTTAGGAAAATAAACATTTATCCTCCTCCAATGTGCAGAGTTGACGCATGTTGCATGATAATGTGACTCGTCAGTTATGTTTTGATAAGCAGATGTGGGTCAATGTATGTTTTTCAGGTTTCAATTTTAAGAAAACTTTCCTTCCATTTCATCTCTTTTTTTTTGTTTTTTATTTTTTTTTTTTACCAAAAGTAAATGTAAAAGTCTTGATGTAATAAGCTGGCTTGTGATGTTAGTAAATGTAAAAGTCTTGATGTGATAGCTTGACTTGTGATAACCTGGCTTGTGATGAGAATAAATGTAAGTGTCTTGATGTGATAACCTGGCTTGTAATATGAGTAAATGTAAAAGTCTTGATGTGATAACCTGGCTTGTAATGCGAGTAAATGTAATTCTTGATGTGATAACCTGGCTTGTGATCAGGTATACTTTAAAATAGGGCACTCAAAAGAAGTACTGAAGAAAGTGTAAACCTGATAAAGTAAGAATAAAAAGGTACGATAACAGCACGGAGGACCACAAGCTTGACCCCAAGGAGAAGAGGGAGATGAATAGTGGGTATTTCTGGGGGATCAGGTGGAGGGTGGTCACATTAAGCATCGGTAATTACTTGAAGACAAATAATGGAGTAGTTATTTTATTAGATTACAGTTCTCTTTATTATTTTCCTGTGGAAATATGGAAGTTCTTACAAATGTAGGGTAATTTTGTTGGACCGACCCAAGACGATTTTACAGACAGATATTCATCCTTATTTTTAGAGAAAAAAAAGTTAAATCAGGATGATTTTAAGAGAGAAATAATTCTCCTTGAAACTTGCTTCAGGACAGAAGAATTCCGATGCTCTTGAAAGTTAGTCCAAAAACTGCCAATTTTTTGTTTCAATGGCCTTAACTTCTGCTGTGCGATTTTATTGGCCGAAATTTAAATGTACATGCCTAAGGGCTGAATTTAGCTTAACCTGGCAACAGTGCTACCTATTAGCTCTGACAATAGAGCTAATATTGCGTAAGGACAAATTAGGGGTTTTTATTTCGAGGATATATTAGAAGGTAAATATGAGAATCGTTGTTAATGAGCTGGAATATTGACAATAACACCCCATTATATGGACAGGTTCAGACGCAGTCGAAGTTGATGAATAAGAAGATTCTGTAATTCTATTAAACCAAAGAGTTCACTTTCTTAAATTAGAGATTTTATTTACTTAAATGTGTTTTCTCATTGGGCTATCTGCGTCAAAATTGAATATGAAAAAAGTGGCTTATATTTATGGTGCAGAAGTAGTATCCAAAAATCATCTAGAGGCTGTTATATGATTATGAATAAATGAAGGGATTTATTGTGAACCCGTCAAGTTTAGACGAGAAACTCAGACGGAGCAAAAATAAAAGAAAATGAAAAACGAAAAGACGCTTCAACGGAAACAATAATGAAAAAGAAAGAAAAACAAGACACTTACACTTAACCTAACAAGGAGAAAAGAAAATTCACATTACTGATGAAAACTACTGGGTTATATGGGCCACCACTAAGTTTGAAGATTATTATTGAATTTAACCATCTGTTCTTCTGTCGCTTTTAGTGGATCCGTGATATTGTAAATCCTGATTGTTTTTGTATTCCTGGTCCAAGGTGGGAGTCTGCGTAAATATTTTGCAAACCGGAAAAAAATGCTGCGGATTTTATTTTCATCTGTTTGAGTAAATCTGTCTACGCTATGTTATCTTTAACTTGCAGTATTCTGTTCTCTCTCTATTTTGTCTTTTCCTTTTCTCTCCAAGGATGCATGAACCGGCTTTTGAAAGTTTTTTTTGTGTATTTGGGCTGTAAAAAAAAAATCAAAAAATTGTTTTAAGAGAATACCCATAACAAGGTTATTTCCCCGCGGTTTCTAGGAAGCAAAAATAAAGTTTTATCTAAGAAGATGATTGTACAAGCTGGAGAGTTAACGTACGTGCTAAGTTAAAATCCTTTCTTTCGATTGCAAACAAAGTCAAGCATTTTTCCGTTACTTCATCAACGGAATTTTGCAATTTTCCTCTATTGTAGATCTGAACATAAATTTTACCCTATTTACTAAATTATGATTTTCGTTGTAAACATATTCGGATATATTTCTAGCCGAAAACTCCGTTTCGTAGAGTAGTGGAGGAAACTATCGAGATAGACCAACGACTGAAAGACAATTCCTTTGACTCGAAGGTAATTATCCTCTTGGAATACTTCATTTTCCCCACGAGGACGCATCAGTCACTGTCTTTGATCTGACCGGGCAAGTCGGTTAATTTCGTGGCAATCAGTAATTAAACAAAAATGAAAATTTTTGTTTTTATATGAGAGTGTCAAGTTCGGCTCTGCTTGTTCAACTGAGCAAAAACCAGTATTTCCCCTCTTTATCTATGAATGTATAAAAATTGTTGTTTAAGATACTTTGACAAGTTACTGATGTGTCCTCTTTTTTTTAGGAATCAGAAGATTTTGGTTTTTCTCCTCGTGGTAGAGGTAGAGGAACACCACGTGGTCGAGGAGGTGATAGAGGTCGTGGAGGAGATAGAGGACGCGGTGGTCGTGGTGGTCGTGGAGGGAGAAGTGATGGTGGTGGTGGCGGATTTGCATGCTATAATTGTGGTGATGAAGGTCATAGATCAATGGAATGTCCAACACGTGGACCAATGAAATGCTACAACTGTCAAGGAGAAGGCCACCAGTCGAGAGATTGTCCTGAAGGACGTAAAGAGCGTGGACCCATGAAATGTTTCAACTGTCAAGGAGAAGGTCACATGTCTAGAGATTGTCCTGAAGCACGTCAAGAGCGTGGGCCAATGAAATGTTTCAACTGTCAAGGGGAAGGCCACATGTCTAGAGACTGTACTCAAGCGCGTGTTGAACGGGGAGGTCGTGGTGGAGGTCGAGGATTTTCACGCGGTGGTGATAGAGGATTTTCCAGAGGCGGTCGTGGAACGCCTAGAGGAGGGCGAGGTGGAATGTCGATTGATGTATCTGGCAGCGGTGGAAATAAGAAAATGAAATTTGATGAAGAATAGCCCCTAGGATTTTCTAATAATTGTATCGTGTACATAAATAATAGGTATGTTCTTTTTTCACTTTTTGTTCTGTGTACATCCATATATGCTACTTCGAAGGGTAGAATATAAAAGTTAGCTTGTAATATTCTCCGCGTCAAAATAATTGAAAGAGAAACTGTTGATTGAGCTACATAAAAAGTATATTCTACTCTGTAATATTCTGTTTCTTGACATTTAATGTTATATTAGACTGAAGGAAACTCCTCCGGGGAACCATAATGAAACTTACCTGTAAAAACAGCATCTTGTTTCGAAACCAGCAACTTATGCTAACCTCAAAGTAAGAAGGACAGGGAAAATGAAATCTGATTATTTGAATTAGTTAAATGGAAATTCACCCAACTATATGCGTCTGTTACCATATAAACCACATACCATGTGGTTTACACCGTGAACAATAAATTACCAAAGACAGTGAAACCTAACAAAAAATATGCTAAAAACGTAAGGTATAGAAGAGCTTAAGAACGACATTTCCCCTTGAAGGTATAGGGGTTTTGAAGGGGTAGGGATTCTACCAGCAAAAACCTCTAAAAACCAGCAACTTATCAGGTTCGTTGTAAACTTTTTATTTTGTGTGGGATATCTATACTCAACTCTATATCTATAATCTATCTATAGATTATAGATATCTATCTATCTATCTATAATCGATTGGGTGGTTTTGCCATAGCTCTTGTAGAGCTTGATTAAGAGATTCGAATAAATGACAGAAAAATAAAAGCTGGTACCTATTTTCCCAGATATCTTTTCTGGGAAATCATTTAACTTATCATGTTCTGTGCCGGAAATCGAGATGTTAAGTTTTGATGAAACTTGGAGCATCAGAAAGTGGGAATTTGGTTGTTTTTTGATTAAATAAAGCAGAATTTTTTTCTGTATTCTTAACTGATCAGGCTTTTATATGGAAGTTGCTTCGCTTTTCTTTCCTACTTCTATTGAATAGCATGCGATTTGAACGTTACAATTTAGCCTTTTCCCAACAAGTCATAGCTGGGTTTTTCTCTCTATTTCTCTTTCCATCTATCTGGCTCTCTTCCTACTTCGTCCTAGTAATGTTTCTTGTGTTGGAAAGCCTCAGTTTTTTCACTTGACCGAAATTACTTGAAACTGATCTATTCTAAGATAGGAGAATCAGTATTTGTGAAGAGTTATTATGATCAGTCTTTTTTTTGGGGGGAGGGGTCCTATTTTGTCTCCTCATTTGTGAATTTAAGTCCTTGTTCCCTATGATTCAAAATTTATTTCCAATATTTTATGCAGTGTTATTTTCAATCTGATTATTTTTATTAGGCAAAATTTTCTTGTTCATTATTGTGTGTATTAATTAACATACTAAGTGAAACATGATTTATTATACATGTATTTATTTAATACATGAACATTGATTCAGGGTAATATGTCCCTTTTCACTGTTTTTCTCCAAATTCATTTTTTTCAAGTATGTGGGCATTAAATAAGTATGATCTAGTAAAATATTAATTATTATTTATATTAATAATTAAAGTTATGTTAATAATTATATTAATAAATATGATGAAATTTCTGAGATAGAATAATCTTCTTGGATTTTTGCTGGAATAGTCGGTGTAAATTGTCATTGAAATAACGCAAGGAAACTGTATTTTATTGAGGAGTTGGGGATGTGGCACAGGGAGTAATTGCTGGTTAATGGTAATTTGACTTATTCTGTTTAAATTTTTTGCAGCGTGGCGCGCGTGGCAGTTGGGGAGAACGAGCAAACGAGGATTTACGCTTCACAAAGGGCAAAAGTTTCCGTCATGAGAAAACCAAGAAAAAGCGAGGCTCCTATAGAGGTGGAACCATAGACACGAGTGTTAATTCTATCCGATTTGATGATTAAGCCAATTTGTATAAACAGCTGTTCAGGGATTTTGTTTTTAATCTAAGACTATTAGTGAATTTAAGTTTGCTTACTTGTGACACAAAATATTACCATATAAAGGATGTGTATAGGTGGGAAGGAGAGAAAAAAGAAATTATTTTCTTTGTTTGGTAATTTTTGTTTATTGCAGTGTGGCTTTAGGGTGCTAGACTCCTTAGTTCATTGGTAGGCAAAAAATAAAATTCGCTTACAGAATATTGTAAGGTTTAATCAGGCTCATATTGTGTTACAGGCTTAGAGGGTCCCGCATGAGAATACGTGCCCATACTGTCAGTCCATTTTTTTAAATTACAAAATAATTCGCTTACCCATTTAACTAATGGCAGGGGCGAATCTCCGTCATTTTTATTGGGGGGAGGGCAAGAGGAGTCCATATCTGGATAGTCAAAGGGCATGGGATGTATAATAACTTTTTCCTTCACATTATTTGGGGGGGGGGAACTGCCTCCCTCCTTGCCATCCCCAAACGACGCCCCTGACTGTTGGGGAAAATTCGCTTACCAGAGGACTAAGCCTAAAAACCCGACGACGAAAGAGTACACTTAACCTGTTTTCCATTTTGTACATTTTCTGAGTAAACATTTTCTTTTGAGGCAATCAAGCCAGTAGCTCTGTAGCCCACAGAGTGAAGCAAAAGGAAAAGGGCTAAATAGTATTACTGAAAAGCCCGCCTGCTGTTAAATAGAAGAAGAAGAAGAGTAAAAACAAAAAATTTCTAATAAGAGACAACCAAGCCAGTAGCTCTGTAGCCCACAGAGTGAAGCAAAAAGAAAAGGGCTAAATAGTACTAACTGAATAGCCCGCCTGCTGTGAATTAGAAGAAGAAGAAGAATTTCTTCCATTAATACTTTACCAGCCAAAGCTAGTCTCAGGAGTAGAACTTTCCATTTTTAGAAGAAAAAACTTCCAGTTTTTCCCACGGGGAAGGAGGGAAATTTCGTTTCCCTTCTTCCCCTTCTAAACTAAACTATAAAGTTTATCTCTGAAGTGCAAAATTTGTAAATTTACTTGTCTATTCTGAATTTTTTGGCAAGTTCAATGATAAATGTGATTTGAAGAGACGTTTTTTGTTAAAGGGAAGTTTGTCGTTTGAGGGGAGGTATCTTGAATATAAGGTTGCAGCAACGCTCAATGGGTAAGTCAATGTTTGTTATGATTAGTGTGTTTTTCATTGGTCGTCGATAGGTAATAAAAACATATTTTATCATTTATTATATTTTATTTCATTTTCTTTTTAACGTAAAAAAAAATATTTCAAAGAGTTAGTATGCTGTTAAGAGTAGAGCTGAGCAAAAAATTATCGAAAACAGGTGAAAAAAAATGTAATAGGAAAATCAAAAATAAAATAAAATCTGTTAACACAGAAATAACAACAAATCCCACATATTTCGGCTACACCGTTTTAAGCCAAGAGCCTAGTACGGTTTAAGCCAAGAGCCTAGCCAACTATACCTGCACACAGAGCATAGAAATCGACATCTATCATCTTATATTTGAACTCCTAGAGTCGAAAGATCTGCTGAAAGATATCTGAATATATCTAATAAATATGAGGCAATCAAGCCAGTAGCTCTGTAGCCCACAGAGTGAAGCAAAAGGAAAAGGGCTAAATACTTTTACTGAAAAGCCCGCTCGCTGTTAAATAGAAGAAGAAGAAGACCAGCTGTTGGTGGTTCAAGTTAGGTCTCAATAGAAACGGCTGTGTGTTCCATCTAAATAATTTTTCTTTCAGAAAACATGGCAAATAAAAGTTTTGCGAATAATTTAAAATCCGTATTCTGTTTCAACTAAAAAATTTGGCAGCACATCATCGCCCTTAATATTGTAAAATATGATTTAAATGATTCCTGAGAACATGCAGAAATGGAAAACGGCTTAAGCTTTTCTTTATATGTATATGACTGACAGTTAGTCTGTTCATTTTTTTTTTCTATGTCAAATTTTTTGAATATTCAATTGAAATTTGTGACGAATAATCTCTTGTCTTTGGCTCAGAAACGAAAAATTATGTTTTACTGAGATAATGCAGTGATGATTTTTTTTTTTTCAGTATCGTGTAGGTGGATATTAATTGGATATTTCGGCTATGCAACAAATAGGTCTTCAGCGAAAATGTATTCCATTCTTTTTGTATATTGTGTTGAACCTGAATTGGGTTGTATTTCTGCGCGTGTTTTATCTTGCCGAATTCTCGGCAGTATTGATGAGCCATGTTATTTTTAAATGCCGATGTAAGCCAGCGTTATTAAGTTAAAGCTAGCTAGACCTAAATAAAGGGTTCAATTAAACATGCTTTTATTGTTTTTTATCACCACTTCGTCTTAGGAAATTTTACTTTCTCGTTTGTCTTATCTTTCAGTGCTAATGTGCAACATTTTATTGAATCCCATGTATATACGCTGTGAAGGAGATAGGGGGATTAGATATTTTTCGCTTCATTGGTAGATTTCTGAAGATTTTTCTTTAAAACTCCAGTTGAGCTACTTTCTATTCTCCTAATAAAAATAAGTGGAATGTCCGCCGGATTTTAGGACTATATTAGTCCTTTTTGCTAAAAAGGAGGATGTTTAGTACCTTAGATGTCATAGTACTGGTTCCCAGCCGACTGTGCAATGTCCCGCCTAGATATTAAAAAAAAAAAAATTCTGATGCCCCCTTGTAATATTTAAATTTTACAAATCCTGCAAAAGAGAACTAAACTTTTGATTTCTGTCTGAATGAACTCTCTCCTGGCTTCTCCCGACTAGAACTTCTAATTTGCGTTTGAATGAGCCTATTACCGATCTTCTAGGACCATTGGTTCTGTATGATTACCCCCGGGGGAAATAACGTGATCTTTCTTCTGGCAAAAATACACTGTCCTACGTTTTATATATAGGAACTTGAAACCTCTACAGCCGTGATTCCCAATGTGGGCGCAGGCCCCACTGGCAAGGGCGTCCCGAGGCTTGTTTTATTTGGGGCGATCTTCGTAAAGTTTACCGAATCGCTACCTGATTTATACCGAAATTTCTGCAGAAATCAAGAATTTTGCTAAATTTCTGCCTATTTTGCTAAATTTCTGCAGAAATTTTCACCTTCGGCGGAAATTTTCCCGAACGCCAAAATGTTGGGGGGGGGGGGGGCATAACACTTCATATATAAATTAATTTTTAAAATTTATATATATAAATATGATATTTTCCCTCGTGATATTTAAATTTTGCAAATCCTTCGAAGCGCCACTGGCGGTGCCTGCGCCCCACATTGGAATTCACGGGGCTATAGCCTTGGTATATTATTTGATGTACACTTTTTTTCAATAAACCCAAATATTATATTAAGAAAAATTATTATTTGATTAATTATTAATGACGCGTTATCATTATTAGTACATGTCATTCATTGCTATTAATACAATTGTTGTTATCAGACTTTTGTTTAAAATGATTGTTAGTTTTCCAATGTATAATAACTGTTTAACTATCTATTATCAGGGTTTAGCGAAAAATAACTTTCAAATACAAAACCTCTTAAAATTTAGTTGCAAAACAGAAGCCTGACAATTTTTTTGTAATTTACAAAAAAAAAGTGAAATGAGAGACATGACAGATAAACTTCTATAATAGTAAGATAGCAAAATAGAGAAAAGGAAAGGAAAAAGAATCCTTAAACGGAAAAAAATAGAGAAAACGAAAGAAAAAAATGAAAAAAAAGGGGGGAATAGAGAAAAGAGAATTTAAAAAGGAAAAAAATTGTTTCCTTTATTAATAATGCAACAAAAAAGTACTTTTACGAAGTTGAAAATAATTTTTTTTGACCACCATGCCTCTATTTACAAAAGAAGCGAAAATTAAAAATTGAATAACGGGTATAACTTTTTAATTAGAAAGCGAAGAAAAGAAAGATTTTGCGCCAATAATAATTAGATTTCGAATATTTCGGCTTCACATGCGGAAGCCAATGTCCGGAAATTGGCTTGTCCTCTAGTGTTAGGGCCGAAATTTATAATATTTTTCTATATAGCTCTGCTAAAGCCACTTGGTCTCTGAGATTTTATAACTAGAATGAAATGAAAATATCGAAAAGTTTGAAATATCAATTGACTGTTCTAAAAAACTAAAAAGGAACCTTTTGTACAAATAATGATAATTCCGAATATTTTGGATAAGAAATTATTTACTGTGAGATTTTCTGACATTTGCGGCTAAGATCTCCAATTAAATGATTTACCTTAAGATCTCCTATCAAATTTACATAAATATAAACAAACTCTTTCACAAAACTCCCTAACTGTTTTGGCATTCGATAAAATTTTCACTGACGGCGAAAATTTTGCAAAATCGGCCGAAATTTAGCAAGATCCTTGATTTCTTGATACTTTCCTCAGATTGGTCATATTGTCTTCTTGAAATATCTGTTTTTGTTCCATGCAGTATTTTCTCGGCCTTATATTTATATATATTTATATAATTATATAAATATAATATATAAATAATATATAAATATAATATAATATATATATAATAATATAATATGTAATATATAATATAACAATATAATATAATAATATATAATATAATAATATGTATAATAATATAATAATAATATAATAATATATAATATAATAATATAATATATAAATTTTATATATTTATATAAATATAATATATATTAAAACCCATTATCACTTATCTTCTCTCTTTTTTTTTGCTTTTACGACAGGCCAATTTGATTTATGGGATTATGACTGACAAAAGAAAAGTCAACGCCATGTAGTATTGGGCGTTTTTTGGGTGCAAAAAATGCCGCAGGGACCCCAAATGCCAGAATCTCATGGTTCTTTTTTTGACGTTAGTGCCATTTTCCATTTTGTAAGTTAACCATACTCTTTGGCTTAAATATCTGGAACTTTTCACGAATAATAGGCCATTTAAAAGTGTCATTTGTGATGTATGTACCTATTGGATTAACAACGCGTCTTCACCACTAAGATCCTTGTGTTGACCCTGCGGTGTGTTGCTATAACTGAGTTCGAACTCTGGGTCTCTTATTACTAATCTGGGATCAAACCCATTGTGACACCATAGGAAACAGAAAAGGTATTACCCAGAACAGAATATAATGCACTGCTGACATATAGTGACTTGAATTCGATCCTAAAGATTATAAGAAGAGCTTCAAATTTACTGCTCTTGTGTTACAAAATATATATTCAATTGAGAAGGAAGAATATATAGGAAAATTTGAATGGGAATCTCGAAAAGTGTGTCTCGTGGCACCTATGCTTATTCCAAACCGAATAGATGTATTTGGAAATCATCGTTTGCTTGGTAATCAAATGTTTGGAAAACTAATAAAATTCAAATAATTATCTAAAGTGTGCCCATACAAACGGGAAGCCCTTCACCCAGAGACAACTTACTCAATGGAGGATCCATTCAGGTCACTACAATTAAAACCATTCCTCAGCGTTACAGTCTCTAATTTGCCATATGGTTCGTGCAAATAATATTAATCTAAACCTCCATGCTCTTCCGTTTTCAATCCTCAACTCCATAGGTATTTTTCGTACTGCAGATTCAGCATGATGACAAAAGTAACGATTAAACACTGCATAATTAGGTGCAATTTCCTCTCAACATGGTGAACCTAAGCTAGTAAACTAATTCAAGTCTCACAAACTAACCCCTATTACTAAGAGCTTTGAGGATCTGACCCTTTCAATAAGTGCAAAAATTGGTATCAATTTAGAGGGGTAGGGGGCATTTACTTACGAACCCTGCTTCTAGATTTGACAAAAACAAACAACGTGGGTATCAAAATGAAACAATATCGTAAATTAGAAGAACTAAAAAGCTAACAACACGGAATAAAATAACAGTTAAAAAAAATCAAAACAGACGAAAAAAGGTCAGCCATTCACCCAAAATCTCAAGACTAGCGATGTTCTTAGCTCGAATATAGACGCGACTAATATTTTGTCATGAGAAATACAATATCAAAGTAGATAACAACGTCACATCTGTCCAATTCTAAGTAAAGCCTGTTTAGCACAGAATCTTTAAAATATAAGGGGTCAAGAATCTGTATTATTTTGTGAATGTGGAAGTGACTTGGACTTTATTTTGTGAATTAAGAAATTATGTGAATTATTCTCCTCTGAGAAAGCCAATATAATAGTCACTTATTTCAAAATCACTCGTATCCCTGTTAAGAGCCAAATCTAAGTTTTGATATTTATGCATTTCAGACGCCTCTCTTTATTGATGAGCTAAACTATCATAAGAAATTAAGCTAGTCTGGTCAAATAAAATATGGTGAGCGTGGTCATGGATATGCTCAACAAGGACTGAGCCAAAATTTTCAGTTTTTTCCCTCTTTTTGAGCGCATTATCAACTGACATACGATGTTGAGATAGTCTGAAAAGGCGTTGGTCTGTCCTTCCGTTGTACCACAGGAGCAAGGAATTCTGTAAACACCGTAATTACTGAATTTAGGGACGGGATCTTTACCTTGATAAAATTTTTATCTGATCGTTTCTCCAGTCATAAAATAAGTGAAAATATTATTTTTCTTGGAATTTCTTGCAATTCGGTCTGAAACACCTTTTATGTAAGGAAGACCAAGATAAACTACATTGTCCTTCTTATTTGAAGTATTTCTTCTGTGTTTGTAAAAATTTTAATACACTTCAATTACAACATTTATTAAAGAGATCAGTCGTCCATTCCCGAAAAGACTCCTCTGATTTGATCAAATTCTGAGTTTAAAAAAAACTGTGCACATATAGGTATTACTCGGTCAACTAACGAAATCACTACCCCTCCTTTCACTGCAGGTGAATGATTAGACGTGTAATTTCAGTACCTGTCGCTATGTGTAAGCTTTTTTTACACTTGTGTAATTCCGGTGTAGAAGGACATCTAGAAAAGGAAGACAACTATTCATCTCTAATTCTTTAGTAAATTTAAGTTTCATATCCATTGAATTAAGCAAAGCAGAGAAGGAACCTAGAGAATCTTCCCCATATTCCCACAAGTGAAAAATATCATCTTTGAAGCGACCCCAAAATTTTGGCTTATTTAAGTTTTGTGGGATAGCTTGTTCTTCAAGATTTTCCATTATAAAATCAACTTCTGTTGGTGAAAAAAGCACTCATTAGAGACCCATATTTAAGAATGCCTCTATAATTAAAACAATAATAAGTTTGGTTACGAAGAATATTGAGTGAAAGAAGATTCTGATTTGATAATGTAGATTTATCAGAGACAGCTGGGTTAGCATTAAGCATGGGCACTGTTCTGTTTTTCTGAAGAAACAGAAAAAAAGTAAACAGGGCTTGAATAAAACAGAACAGAAACAGAACAGGTCAACAAAAAACAGAATACCTGTTTCTGTTTCTGATCTGTTTTTTGGTAAAAACAGAAAACAGCTGTTTTTGATAAAAAAAAACTACACTTGCCATGGGTAGTGCTTTTCTGTGGCGGTAACACTTTTGAGAAAACTTAGTACTCTTGGAGCATTTTTTCCACAAAAAAGAGCAGTTTTTCTAATATAGGGGCGAAAAATTGTCTGCGCACATAAATATTGCTTTCATTTTTTTCTTTATGTTTTTTTTTCTTCCATTTTCCTATTCCAAAAATATACTATTATGTTTATTATACATGCTAATTATTCGAGATATTTGGAAAAAAAAAATTCAGCATGAAATTACGCAGTCAGCTCAAAGTCATTAGTATTTAAGCAGAGCATATAGTTGATTTGAGAGGGGAAAATTTTCCCCTCCAGACCATGCTTCCTCCCCCACTCTATCCTGATGTGTGGAAGTCATCTTCAACAAAAGTAAGAAAGAAGAAAAATGCGCGAGAAAATGACAATTCTTACTGTCAATTAAAATTTTTTTTGTTACCTTACAGCTTAAAGCAGCCTTTTAAGATTAATTATTTCCAAGCCAATTTGTGTGGAATTTTTTCCAATAATACCCCTCAAATAAACCCCTATGCCTTCCCAAGGCCAGAACAAAATATGCACTTTACTGAAAAAATATAAATGGTTTTACTTTTATAACTTTAATAAATCAAATAATATTAACATTTTTATTACTAAATATCAGTATATTTATATTAAACTGACAATGCACATTCATTTTTATTTTTTCAGTAAAATGAAAATTTTGTTCTGGCCTTGGGAAGGCATAGGGGCTTTGTGCCCAACTTATGTTAATTTCTGCTCGTTTTGAGTTTGACTCGGTTATTTATTGTAATTTCTGTTCGTTTTTGTGTTTTATTTATTTATCGATGCTGATTTGTGGTAGTTTCACGCTTGGTAGATTCTTTGATTTTATTTTTGCTCATTTTTTATTTAATGGAGTTCTTTACTTTTTTTGAAAAACTTATTTGGTGGAAAAAGTTTTTTAATTAATTTCTGTTCGTTTTACGAGATTCGTTTAATTCGTTTAATTTAATTCGTAATTCGTTTAATTTCTGCTCGTATATTGACATAGTCTTTTCAGGGAAAAAGAAAATAATACTTTAAATCTTTTCATTTTTTAAGACTCTATAGTTTGGCCTGCTATTTGTATGCTGGAGAAACATTTTCAGCAATTTTTAACAACCTACACACTTTTAAAAATCTGTACACAAATAGTACTATTTGATTTCATGCCTCCTCTAGTTGACCTGAAATGGGAAACTTGATACCATTCGCAAAAAAAAATCTGTTTACTTTCTTTGATAGCTTGGATACACTTACGCTATTTGGATTTGGTTAAATTTTAAGAGCAGAAGTAGCCCCGAAAGTTTGAATATAATACCCTCAGTCATTCTTGGGATACTGCTGATATGCCTTATTGGGAATTGGCATTATCACAATGCATTTTGATTTTATCTAAAGGCAACATTTAGTTTTTGAACATAATGGGCAAATGGGAGGGTGGGCGGGGAGGGTGGGAGTGGAAGGAGGATTAGTTGCCCACCAATCAGTTTGGACTTTTAAAAGGGTTCAGCCTTTTCTATTTTCAATCAAAAGAGCCCTTTTCGAAGATTCCAGACAACTCCTTCGATACGAAGTGCCCGGGTACAAACAACAACAACAACAAAAAATAATATATTATACCCACATCGATCTTTACTATAATAATTTCACGTCTTCCAATCAATTTCGACTATTAAAAAGGGCCCTAGGCCTTCGATTTCCAATCGAATGAGCCTTTTTGGAAACGACAAAGCTTACTATGAACACCCTGTATGCCCACAGGGCATAAATTACAACCCTTACCCTACGGTCTTTTCGGGTGGTTGTCATCCTCTAACACCAAATTTCCAGAACTTTCAACTTCATTAAACAAAATGGCTATCTCAAATTTTGATTGGATGTGTTTGGGGAAATGTTGGGCGAGAGAGAGGTGGTAGTCGCTCTCCAATCACTTTCAACTATTAAAAATGGCACTAGCCCTTTCAATTTCCAATCAAAGAGCCCTTTTGAAGTTACTACGACAACGCTTTCAATAAAAACCTTATATGCCCCCAGGGGATAACTTGCCACCCTTGCCCTGAGTGCTGGGGGGAGGGGTTCATTCTCAAAGACCTAATGTCCAGAACTTTCTACTACGTTGAACAAAATGGCTATATGAAAATGTTGATTGGATGTGTTTAGAGGAATTGTGGGCGTGAGAGGGTGGTTACTTACCCTCCAAACACTTTCGACTATTAAAAAGGGCACTAGCCCTCTCAATTTCGATTTGAATGAGTTGCTTTTGAAGTTTTACGACAACTCTATCTATAAATACCTTATATGCCCCCAGGGCAGAACTTACAGCCTTTGCCCTTGGGGATCTGGGGTGTTTGTAATCCTTAAAAACAAAATTTAAAGAACTTTCAACTATGTTTAATAAAATGGCTATCTCTAAACTTTGATTGAATGTTTTTAGAAAAAATGGTGGGCATAAGAGTTTACTCTTTACTCACTTTCAACTATTAAAAAGGCAATTTCAATATTCAATCAAATGAGCCATTTTTGAAGTTTCTACGACAACGCGTTATATAAAAATCTTATATGCCCCCTGGGTATAATTTACAACCCTTGCCCAAATAGATTTGGGGAGGGGGGTTGTCTTCCTCAAAGACATAATTTCCAGAACTTAAAACTACGTTAAACAAAATGGCTATCTCAAAGTTTTGATTAGATGTGTCTGGGGAAAAGGTGGGCGTGATAGGCGGGTTAGTTACCCTCTAATCACGTTCAACTACTAAAAAGGGCACTAGTCCTTTGAATTTGCAATCGAATGAGCCTTTTTTGAAGTTTCTACGACAACGCCTTCTATAAAAAACCTTATATGCCCCCAGGGCATAACTAACAACCCTTACCCTAAGGGCTTTGGGGGACTGTCCTCCTCAAAAACATAATCTCTACCTGGAAATCTACTAGGCTACGCTGAACAGAATGGCTATCTCAAAATTTTGATTGGATGTGTTTCGGGAAATGGTGGGCGTGGAAGGGGTGTCAGTCTCCTTCCAATCACTATCGACTATTAAAAAGGGTACAAGCCACTCCAATTTCCAATTGAATGAGCCCTTTTCGTAGTTTCTGCGAAAACTTCTTCGATATGAAGTGGCCTGCTCTAAAGGAAAAAATTATTAAATAATATATTGTGCAAATATCGTTCTTATATGCCCCCAGGGCATAACTTAAAACCCTTGCCCTGAGGGTTATGGGGGAGTGTTCCTCCTCTTTACTTAGTCCCCGTCTCTTGTCTCGTTCTCGAGTGTCCCCGTTCTTTACTTAGGCAGCGTGATTGCGCTGCCTATGATTTATACAACAACTTTTTATATAAACCTTATATGCCCCAGGGCATAAATTACAACCCTTGCACTGAGGGCTGTGATGGGGCTATCATCCTAAAACACCTAGTTTCTAGAACATTCAACTACGTTGAACAAAATGGATATCTCAAAATTTTAATTTGATGTGTTTTGGAAAATGGTGGGCGTGAGAGGGGCATTAGTCACTATCCAATCACTTTCAACTGTCAAAAAAGGCACTAGTCCTTTTCAATTCCCAATTGAATGAGCCCTTTTCAAGTTTCTACGACAATGCTTTCAGTAAAACTTTATATTCCCTCAGAGCTTAATTTACAACCCTTGCACTAAGGGCTCTGAGGGGGTTATAGTCCTAAAAGGCCTAATATCCTGAAGTTTCATCTATGTTCAACAAACTGGATATATCAAAATTTTGATTGGATGTGTTTGGAAAATGGTGGGCGTGAGAGGGGAGTCAGTCGCTATCCAATCACTTTCAACTATTAAAAAAGGCACTAGCCCTTTCAATTCCCAATTGAATGAGCCCTTTTGAAGTTTCTACGACAACGCTTTTAACAAAAACTTTATATGCCCCCAGGGGAAAACTTGCAACCCTTGCCGTTAGGGCTGTGGGGGAGGGGTTGTCATCCTGGAAAACCTAATTTCAAAAGCTTTCAGCTACCTTGAATAAAATTGCTATCTAAAAATGTTGATTGGTTGTGTTTGGGGAAAAGGTGAGCGTGAGAGGAGGGTTAGCTGCCCTCAAATCCCTTTCGACTATTAAAAAGAGAACTATCCCTTTGAATTTTTAATCAAAAGAAGTCTTTTTCAAGCTTCTACGAAAAAGACTTCAATAAAAAAAACTTATATGCCCCAAGGCATAACTTTGTCGCTTGCCCTGAAGGCTATGGGAGAGAGTCCTCCTCAAAAACATATTTTCTATCTATAAATCAACTCCGATGAAAAAACTGGCTATCTCAAAATTTTGTTTGGTGGTGTTTGGGGGATTGAGGGGCGTGGGGGGGGGCTAGTTTCCCTCCAATCACTTTCGATTATTAAAAAGGGCACTCAAAATCTTGGGATAGCCATTTTGTTCAGCGTAGTTGATTTCTAGATAGAAAATATGTTTTGAGGAGGACACTCTCCCATAATACTTTATTTCCAATAGAATGAGCCTGTTTTGCAGTTTCTACGACAACGCCTTCTATAAAAAACCTTATCTGCCCCCAGGGCATAACTTAAAACCCTTGCCCTGAGGGTTGTGGGGGAGTGTCCTCCTCAAAAACACATTTTCTATATCTGGAAATCAACTACGCTGAACAAAATGGCTATCTCAAATTTTTTATTGGATGTCTGGGGGGTCGATGGGTGCGGGGGGGGCTAGTTTCCCTTCAATCACTTTCGACTATTAAAAAGGGTCCTAGAACTCTTAATATCCAATCGAATGATCCCCTTTTGAAGTTTCTACAGCAACCCTTTCCATATGAAGTGCCCTGCTCTAAAGGAAAAAAATAATAAATTATAATGGTGCCAACCTCGTTCTTATGTGTCCCCAGGGCATAACTTAAAACCCTCGCCCCGAGGGTTGTAATACGAAGTTTTGAAAAAAAACATTGTGCCCACATCGTTCTTTACTTAGGCAGCGCTATCGCGCTGCCTATGATTAGAAATAAGGAATGGTCGTATGTCTACTCTTCTTATTCTATATTTCACAATTTCATTATCCTCTGTGTCACTTGCTTTGCTATTGGGAGCTTTCTTTAGGGCAGCAGCCTGACTTGATATATATTTTTTTTGAGTTGGTTTGGGTTTATTATTTACTGCACCAGCCGCCTACTTTATTTTTGTGCACATCAATTATATCCTTCCTTTTAAGATGGTATATAAATGTCGTGGTAGAGACTTCCTTAGCCTTTAGAGACACTTTGCAGAAATTGCACCTGATACTTTCTGTGATTCCTTTTTCAAATGGGATATCCAGAGAGATAGCTCAGAAGTTTCAGTTAGAACACCCAAGTTGTCATCAGAAGATGACATCAAGCTTTTCTTAGCACAAAGGTTTATTATAGGATTTTTCAAAAAATTAGAAGCAGCTACCAGTAGCCTACTATTTTAAAAATTGCACCTCCACCCAAATATCTGACGTTTTTCACCTCACTGGCATAACTAGGGGGAAAGGGACCAATTGCCTCCTAAGCTGTTTTGTTGGCACAATAAGCCAAAGAATATGTCTGCTTATAAAAGCAAAATGACATATCCCAACTACGGTTTCATAACAACTTAGACTATTTGAAGCACAATATTAATTTTTACGGGAATTAGCTTGTCTATAACTGGTATTTATGAGACTGATAAATCAAATAATTCACCACTTAGTGTTAATTTTTTGAATTTCTTTCGCTGAATGGTAAAAAATACTGTGTTCGCGAGAAGATTTGTATCCTACTGAATTAGAAAAGTATATCAGCATTTTATAAGAATTTGTCCCTTCCAGAAAATCAGCTAGTTTCAACTCTAGACTTTTCTTTGAAAGGATTTCTATTGATTTTAGAGATTATTTTAGTAACGTGAGAAAAAGTATTGTTGGCTATCTTGTTATGCTGTTGTAATAAAGATTTGCTAGCAAAAACTTATGTTTCTGCTGGACAAGACTTCAATACATTTACATTGCTCTCTGACTAAGCATTTAAGAGAATTTTACAAATTAATAATCAGTATTTATCATGTATAGGTCAGAACGGTAATCGTAGCAGGTCTATATTATTTAGGAGCATAAATTCCATAAGAACAGTTAGATTAAAGTTCTCGTGGCTAAAGGTGCAAATTATTTCCCATGTAATGTAGGAGACAGATGCCCTACCACTAGAACCAGGATGGACAGTAATGAGTGATTTGTTTGTATCCTGCTTCTTCTGGACAGTAGCTGTGCAACTTTCCCGCTCAATTGATGGAATAATATACTGTAAGCAATACGTCATTTTAGTGGAATTAAACTGCACCTTTACAGTCTTAACATTCAGAGGCGGATCTAAAGTAAAATCTCTGGCGAGGTCTAATGTGACAAGGCCACCAATAAGCAAAATCTTGGGGGGACCCAATGTGACAAAGGTACCAATAATTGACGAAATTGACAAATTCATTCTAAACAAAGGAGTGAAAAAAAAGTAAGGAATGAGGGTGCAGGAAAAAATCTTGGAGGGGGGAGCCGGGTCCTCCCTGGATTTCCCACTGCTAACACTTACGCAACTACCTACAATTATCTGACTCCTAGTCCCTAATTCTGCCTAGCTGAAACAATCAAGCAGCACTATTTGATACGCTTGACAGACTGAGTTCCATCATTTTACTTACGTTCCAATTCTAGAAATCGTATGAGAGGTAACCACGCTTCTACACAAATTCAAATTATGTTTTAAAAATCCTTTTGCAAGTTGAAAATTGTCCAATATCTCATTCTCGTATCACTTAAATAAAATCAGAAACAGAAGAAAAACAGGTAGGAAAAAAACAGAAACAGGACGAAATAGCTATTATAAAAACAGAAACAGAACAGAACAGGTAAATAAAAAACAGGTCTTCTGTTTCTGTTTTTTTGCATAAACAGAACAGAAACAGGTACTTTAAAAACAGAACAGAAACATAAAATAGAAACAGTGCCCATGCTTAGTTAGCATTAAGCTTCTTTAGAATGAGTTTGGGCTTTTTTAGATAACCGTTGGTATACATAGATTCCAAGTGAAAATTTAAAATTTTGATTCAGCACTTGCTGAGCATATCTATGACCATCCGCACCGGAATATTTTATTTGGCGAGGCTAGCTTAATTTCTCAGGGCAAGGGTTAATCCTATCAATACAGAGAGGGGTTTGAAATATATATATATATATATATATATATATATATATATATATATATATATATATATATATATATATATATATATATATATATATATATCAATCTCTGGGTTTGGCTCTTAACAAGGATACGAGTGATTTTAAAATGATTAATTTATTTTTTGGTTTTCTCAGACAAGAATCTGATAATTTATTCGTTACCAAAATAAATTCTATGTCACTACAATACAAATTCTCGACCCCTCAGATCTGAAAGATCCTGTGCTAAACAGGCTTCCCTTAAAATTGGACAAATTTGACGTAGTTTTCTCTTTCTTATATTATTTCAACTGAAAGAATCTTAGTCGCTTGTCTAGATTCTAACTGAGAACATCGTTAGTCGTTATGTTTTGGTTGAGTGGCTGACCTTATTTGATTTGGGTTTATTATTTCGATGATTTTTTTTTCCCCGTTATTTTATCCCGCGTTGTTAGCTTTTTAATTTTTCCCGATTTTGGTTTTGTTTCAGATTGATATCTGTGTTGTTTATTTTTGTCTTTTATTTATTTTAATCTCTTTTTACTGGTCTAAATCGTTCTTCTTTTTTTAGACTTTCTGTAATATTGCTGAAGAAGGGAATCAGTAGTCTTCTCGAAATATCTATTTTTTGTTACATACAGTATTTTCTTTGCATAAAAACCCACTTTTGCTTTTGTTCTTTTCTTTTTTTTTGTGTGTTGGCAGGTAAATGTGGTTTACCTCCATACGGAAGAATACGCAATCCAGTTGCAATTGTTTAGCCA
The DNA here is from genome assembly GCF_049724085.1 of Artemia sp. Qi Xiang Cuo. Taxonomy (NCBI): domain Eukaryota; kingdom Metazoa; phylum Arthropoda; class Branchiopoda; order Anostraca; family Artemiidae; genus Artemia; species Artemia sp. Qi Xiang Cuo. Next base: position 8,276,036 of record NC_142797.1, on the reverse strand, counting down.
AGTGAAGGAGAACCTCCTCTTTGGGTACCAATTTTTTCGGAAACGGAATGTAAAATTTTCTTCATGAGCCCAGACGGTCTTCAGCATGTCTTATTTTGCTCCTGGTTCCAAAGTGGAATGAAGGAAATATCTTTCTCATGAATTGCTTCCAAATTTGAACGTGAGATGTTTGAGAGAAGAGACTAACTTTAATTTCTGTTTTCATTACTGATCCTTCCTGATTGATACTTTCCTCAGATTGGTCATATTGTCTTCTTGATATATCTGTTTTTGTTCCATGCAGTATTTTCTCGGCCTTATATTTATATAATTATATAAATATAATATATAAATAATATATAAATATAATATAATATATATATATAATAATATAATATGTAATATATAATATAATAATATAATATAATAATATATAATATAATAATAATAATATATAATAATATAATAATAATAATAATATAATAATATATAATATAATAATATAATATATAATAATATATAAATATATAAATAATATATAAATATTTATATATTTATATAAATATAATATATATTAAAACCCATTATCACTTATCTTCTCTCTTTTTTTTTGCTTTTACGACAGGCCAATTTGATTTATGGGATTATGACTGACAAAAGAAAAGTCAACGCCATGTAGTATTGGGCGTTTTTTGGGTGCAAAAAATGCCGCAGGGACCCCAAATGCCAGAATCTCATGGTTTTGTTTCTCTTTTTTTGACGTTAGTGCCATTTTCCATTCTGTAAGTTAACCATACTCTTTGGCTTAAATATCTGGAACTTTTCACGAATAATAGGCCATTTAAAAGTGTCATTTGTGATGTATGTACCTATTGGATTAACAACGCGTCTTCACCACTAAGATCCTTGTGTTGACCCTGCGGTGTGTTGCTATAACTGAGTTCGAACTCTGGGTCTCTTATTACTAATCTGGGATCAAACCCATTGTGACACCATAGGAAACAGAAAAGGTATTACCCAGAACAGAATATAATGCACTGCTGACATATAGTGACTTGAATTCGATCCTAAACATTATAAGAAGAGCTTCAAATTTACTGCTCTTGTGTGACAAAATATATATTCAATTGAGAAGGAAGAATATATAGGAAAATTTGAATGGGAATCTCGAAAAGTGTGTCTCGTGGCACCTATGCTTATTCCAAACCGAATAGATGTATTTGGCAATCATCGTTTGCTTGGTAATCAAATGTTTGGAAAACTAATAAAATTCAAATAATTATCTAAAGTGTGCCCATACAAACGGGAAGCCCTTCACCCAGAGACAACTTACTCAATGGAGGATCCATTGAGGTCAGTACAATTAAAACCATTCCTCAGCGTTACAGTCTCTAATTTGCCATATGGTTCGTGCAAATAATATTAATCTAAACCTCCATGCTCTTCCGTTTTCAATCCTCAACTCCATAGGTATTTTTCGTACTGCAGATTCAGCATGATGACAAAAGTAACGATTAAACACTGCATAATTAGGTGCAATTTCCTCTCAACATGGTGAACCTAAGCTAGTAAACTAATTCAAGTCTCACAAACTAACCCCTATTACTAAGAGCTTTGAGGATCTGACCCTTTCAATAAGTGCAAAAATTGGTGTCAATTCAGAGGGGTAGGGGGCATTTACTTACGAACCCTGCTTCTAGATTTTGGAAATTACCTCTACGGTATTTTCATTGAAGAAAAAATTTTTGCTTCCCTAGAATCCCCCCTTAATTAGTGAAAAATGCAATTTTTATGTGTCTTCATTAAATATTCTTCCGCCATCCCCTAGTTTTTCGTGAATTGTCGCCCTTGTGTGCCGAGGGTGAGCTTTATTTTGAAAAAAAAAATATTGTTTTTAATGAAACGCCTTTTCCTTCTTTTTTTACACAATTAATGTCAAAAATTAGTTGTCTCCATGAAGGACAACCATTTTTCATACATCTCTAACACAGTAGACAGAATATACCAGTAAGCTTATCGCAGATCATTTCTGGTCTTCGTGAACAAAAAGCTCCTCCCACTTATTTCTGCCTTAGCTTGTCTCGCTTGTCTAGCTTGTTTCTGCATTAGCTTTATTTCTGTTTGTTTCAATGCACTTTGATGGAAACAGTCGGAAACAGACTAACCTGTCTAGCATGTCTAACATGTTTATATCTGCCAAACGTTCTCTGGAGGACTCGCACCCCGGTCCGGGTTTTTATAATGGGTGAGATAGAGAATGATCATACTGGATAATATATGAACTGTGATCTCTAATAAGTGATTTGAAAAAGGCCATATGAACCAAATATAATGTCACCTTGAGGAACAACTATTTACACGAGGCACAAAGCCTGATGTGATCGATATAAGTATATAATAGACATCATATAAGTCTTCTTGCATCTTTCTAAGATATCTTTGTCTTTATTTCAGAATGCTTGGTGATACTTGGAGGGAGGTTGGCGAGGACTCAATAAGGTTAAAAAAACAAAATGAGTAAACATATCCAAATTGTATTTAGATGAATAAAGAACCAAATTAAATGAATAAAAAACGCTAGAGATAAACCAGAGCCAAACCGATGAATGAACATATTTGGAGTTCAAAGATGGGGAGAGTTTTTCATATCGAATTTGCTTTTCTCCGTCTTGAAGGCCTAAATACCTTTTTTGACGATAGGATATTTTTCAAAAGTCTTCTGTCCAGAAAATCATACTTTTGCTACTAATGTCTCGTACTTTTGCTCAACTTTTAAATTAATTATTCGTGATTCGAAAATTCGACCATTTAAGTGAAAAAATTTGCTCTCAACTGCCAGGGACGGATCCAGGGACTGGTCTTAGGAGCACACCCCCCATAAGGTCGAATGTTGAATAAGTCACAGGTTTGGAGGGGCAAAAGTACCAAGGGGGAATCAAAGGTTCGTCCGTGTTTTCCCAAGCATTGATTCCGGACTGAGTAGCATATTAAGGTTAATAACTCTTTAGTCCTTTTCGAATTTATCTTGGACGCCTTAAAACTTTTCTTGACGAAAAAATGTTTCACTAGTTTTCCATCCTGAAAATCAGCTTTTATTACAGTGAATATCTACAACAAAAAGGAACATACTGTTCAATTTTCGGAAAAACAAACTTCTTCTTCTTCTTACAAAATTATCTAATTCAGAGTCATTTAATTCCAGGAATATTGAAAAAAAGCAAAAAAAGCGTTCCCCTCTTTGAGATTTAATTCAAAGGAATGTATGCGCAAAAGTGCGGGCCGAGAATACACATGTCCTGAGGAGGGAACGGCCCAAATTTATTATTCTTTTTTAGCAATTACGTTTCTTCTTTTAGCAATTTGTCGTTTCCGATTTTAAGAAGAAAAGGCACTTGGGCTTCATTCTGCAAATTTAATTTGAACACTTGCACAGTTTAGGACAATTTTTAAGAATAAAATGGATACTGTTGAGTATAAAGTTGGATCACTTGTGCTATCATGCTTGAAAAGTGTACCATCTCTTGCAGAACTCTTAGTCAAGAAAATTAAAGAGGTAGGCATGAGCTAAACCTTTCTTGACCTAGGCTATGCGGTAAATATATACCAAAATCATATTATTGAGTTAGGATTAAAGTGAATAAAGAAACTAATAACTGAAAATTAAGGTAAAATGTTGTTTTGTCAAAATTTCAATGGGTATAGACCTGTCATGTAGGCAAATTTCATGACCCTTTAGAGGGAGAAGGAGTGGAGGTAGGTACTTCAAAATACCTTCCCGGGACATACTTTAGCCTGTAGACCCATCCCTGCCATCTGGTGGCATGCCAGCAGCATGCCACCAACATCTTACTGGTGGCGTGGTGCAGCATGCTGTTTTTGGCCCCGCCGCCGGTCTTCCCTCATCAATGCAGTGCCAGGGTCTAGCTGTCAGTAGTAGTGCTGGTTTCTTGGGATTTGGTAGTGTAGACTTTTGTGTCTTATCTGCTATGTACACAACACTGATGGGTTTTATTTGGAATGGTTTTTGTTTTTCAATGCAATAAAGAGCCATTTGAAAAATCAAAAGTTTCTGATCATCAGCTATACTATTGTCATTAAGGAAATCTGTGAGGTTACCCTCAAAAGTTTGCAGTGGAGATAGAGCCTTTCAGTTGCACTCAATTGATGTGGTTTAGCCATATTTTCTGATGGAAGAAGAAGATTGCTAACAAGACCAGCAATTATTGGCAATATAACTGTGAAAAAGCCTTCCCCCACCTAAACTAAATGTTTTCTTTTCCATTTTTGACTGGTTTTTCTCTTGGACAGTGCATGAACAATTGATTGATATTCTCTAGTTGGCGTCTTAATAGCATCTGGTAGTTTAACATTGCCTGCAGTTAAATTTAAACACAGTTTGGAAATAAGTTTAGTAAATTTCTGATCTACATTGTTCATTATGGCCTTCCTAAGATGGTCAAAACAGAACTACTCAAAACAGAGAACAAGTATCTATTGCGATGTAACTTCTTCAACATCATAGTTTCAACTAATATCTTTTCCTATTGCCAGCTGACAGATATACAGTTATTTCATGATCAAAAATATTACTAATGACGTGTAGTTCTTCAGGTGTATTTTGATTAAGGTCAATTACAATATATCAATATGGTTTGCTTGTTGCCTGATTGTATGCTGAAAGCAGGAAATTAGATTGACCCAGATGAATTTCTTTGTTTAAAGCTATGAGGGAACTTGAGTCACAAACAACTTTGTACACAATTTAATGAGTACAGTTCAATGCAAGAGTTTGCATACATTAACCCTGATGAACGAGATTGTGTAGGGCTAATTCCTTTGTTACCCATCAAAAAAGGTACAAAAGATGGCATATCAGTAAAAAAGAAAAACAAAAAAAACATGCACACACACAAAAAACATGAAAAAAAAACATTGAACAAATTACAAAGACAAGAAACAAAACCTCAATTATACACTGCACTGCAGGTATGTAAGAAATTTTACTTTTTAAACGTTTTAAACTCCCAAGTACTGAATAAACATAAGCAACATGAGCATCAAGCCACAATTGGTAAAAAATTAAACCCAAATAATACAAATAATCATCAGTGAATTAGAAAAAAAAAAAAAAGAGGATTTTGGGCATCATCTTGCCCAACCTTGGTTTCCTTTATCTGGGGTCAATTTTTTGGACTTACAGGGCTGTCAGTAGTAGTGCTGGTTTCCAGAGAATTGGTAGTGTATACTGAGCTGAAGAACTGGCTCAGTACTTCTGCTTTTTCAGCCAGGGTGGTGGCTTTATTGCCATTTTCTTGCTTCAGGTTAGGGATTCAAGTTCTACTAGTGAGCTTTTTGTTGACATGTTTCCAAAAAATTTTTGGGTTGGTTTTTGCCTTGCTGGCAACATACTGTTCCTGCTCCTTTTCAACTTTTCTGGATTCACTGCAGGCGTTATTGCTAGCTTGTTGGTATGCTTTTTCATACTCCTTGCTCCGTAATTTTCTTAATTTCTTAAACTTCCTTTGTTTAATATTAATCAGTTGCTTCATATTGGGGTCTAATTTTGGTAGAGTTTTGGGGACTGTTTTCTCACTAGTGACTGAGCAGCAAGCAACTGCTGTTTTGATAATGTCAGTGACTAGTTGTAGCTGAATGGTCACATTGTATTTGAGCCTCATGCATTCCCAGTCTACACTTTGCATCATGCTCTTGTACTTAGCTGCATCTAACCTGGTTATGGTCTTCTTTGTATATTTGTTTGGCTTTGCAGAATTTAGTCTAATCTCTGCTGATATGCTGCAGTGATCCCTTCTCCCCAGGGGTGCTGAGACTACTATTTCAATAATTGTCTCAGGCTGGTTGGCTAGGAACAAACCAAGAATATTTTATTTTTAGCCATCTTTTGAACATGTTGGCTCTTGGAATAATTGGGACAGGTGGTACTCATTTAGCACATCTTTAAAGAGATGGGTGTCCACATCTGCAGCAGTCTATGTTAATTCTGGCAGACTAAAGTCAAGACACCAAATAAAGTCTATATATCAAACTGTTCAGAAAAGTCGAATCTATCAAAAGAAACTGACTGGAAAACAAAATGTCTGATCAATTCCCAGATTTAGGATACAACATTCACCATACTGCCATCTATTAACTAGAGCTCCTTGAGTTAGTTTAAACTCGATAGAGAGCACTGTAGACAGCTTATTTTCTTCAGCATTTGATTCATAGTGCCACCATAATCATCATTATGTATATAAACAAAATAACTACAATAGCCTTTATTCAAATAGCCTACCAAATTGAGTCTACATAGTAAACCAATTTGTTGACAATTGGCTAAGCTTTGTTTTTATATTTTGATTAGTTTCATTGACTTTCAGTTTCATTTGCTGAGTTTGTTGAATATATTATGTCCAGCAAGGCTAAGCAAAAACGCATAAGACCAGTTAAATTACCTTAAATTACCTTAAATCGCACTAGCCAGCGATAAGGACGAATCCTGTAGACGCCGGTCAATGATGATGGTGGCTCAGCTCATCGGGCGCATTCCAAACTGTGCGCCATGGCTTGCTGCACCAATCTCTGTCAACAGCTGACTTGAAGGCTTCAGTATTAGGGGACATGACTGCATTCTGGCTAAGGGAATTCCATAAGCCAACCACACGGTTGGAGAAAAATTTGTTTTGCAGCCTGGTATTAGTGCATTTCCGGTAGAGCTTTAGGGGGTGCCCTCTTGTTCTTGACGAACTATCTAACTGGAATAAGTCAGGGATGATATCGTGGTTGCAGATCAATTTGAATGTCATCTATACATCTCCTCGCTTACGTTGGTATGTGAGAGATGGTATTTTGAGCCTCTGGAGTCTGGTAGAATATGGCAAATTTTGAAAACCCCTTATGCATTTTGTTGCTCTCTGCTGCACCGATTCCAGAATCGATTGGTCAAGCTTGTTAACTGGCGTGGCAATCGATATCCCAAATTCTAATTTTTGTCGGATCAGGCCCTTTAGGAGCTTAGTAATCACTGCTAGAGATCTACTGCAGAACGTTCTCTTTATTATACCGAGAGTTTGGTTGGCTTTGGCTACTGCAGACTGCGTGTGTAAGTTGAATTTGAGCTTGTTATCAACCAAGACTCCCAGATCTTTTTCGCAGTGACTGGTTGTAAGTGGCTGTTTAAAACCACAATTGGATTCCATAAAATACTGGCTGAGAGGGTTGTTTGCTCCAAAGTGTATGACCTTGCATTTCTGGATATTAAATTCTAGTCGCCAGGTTTTTGCCCACGTTGAGAGTGCGTCGAGATCTGCTTGGATGTCTTTGGTACTTTGGGGGTCATAAATCGGACCGATTATTTTGGAATCATCAGCATATAAGCATATCTTATTCTTTATGATTGAAGATGCATCATTAATATAGATGTTGAATAGAGTTGGGCCCAAAACCGTGCTTTGGGGTACTCCGCTTTCTACATCTGCTGATTCTGAGAAGAAAATTGATCCACCATCCCCAAATACTCTTACCACCTGCTTCCTGTTGGTAAGAAATTGCATCGTCCAATTTATGACTTCATCGTGGAGGCCTATTGCGTGAAGTTTAGAATTTAGCCTCCTATGACATACTTTATCAAATGCTTTTGCTAAGTCTAATAATATCATATCAACTGGGGATCCCGTGTCCATAAGTTCTGTGACATGCTCGTAAGCATCAATGAGGTTAGTATCAACTGATCGACTGGGGCGGAAGCCATGTTGGCTAGGAGATAGTAGCTTGTTCGCATTTAGGTGTTCAATAATGGCTGAGTTAACTATGCCTTCAAGAAGTTTTCCCACTCCCGAGGTGAGACTAATTGGTCGATAGTTGCTGACTTCATCTCTGCTGCTTCCTTTATGAACAGGTGTAATGTAAGCTTCCTTCCAGTCTTGTGGAATAGATTTAGTATTTAGGGACTTTTGGAATAGTAGGGTGAGAGGATGTGATAGTACTGCATATGTCTCCTTTAAGAGCCGAGGGGGCACTCCGTCAGGTCCTGTTGATTTATTTGGGTTAATCTTCTTTAGTCGAGTCTCTACATCTACTTTAGTAATATTAATGGGCGGCATACTTTTTTGAATTTCGTACTGTGGGGGGTCTGGAAGTGGGGCATTATCTGCAACTGTGAATACTGAAATAAACTGCTTATTTAATGCATTAGCTATCTTCCTTGGGTCGCAGATTTTAGATCCATCTTGTGCAAGTTGAGTGACAGAATGCCTTCCAGGCTTACCCGATGACACATACCTCCAAAATTTCTTAGGGCTAGTTTTTGTTGCAGCTGCCACTGATTCCTCATACTTCTCGGTGATATTTCTGGAGAGACTTCTAAGCTTGTTTCGTGCCTGCTTATATTTTGTGTAATAGTCAGCCTGGTTTTGATTCTTTGTGTACAGCTTCCAGTATTTCTTTTTTCTGTTCCTAGCCATTTTTATTTCTTTTGTAATATACGGGAGGGTTATTGGTTTCCTTTTCCATTTTGTAGAAGAGTGATTTTCAATAGCCTTCAGTAATATCCTTTTCATAGTTGTCCATGACTCTTCCACATCTGTATTCTCAATGAAAGACCAATCACATTGAGTCAGTTCCTGACGAATTAGACTGTAATCAGTGTACACGTGTTTTGTAAATTCTAGTCTTTGGGGATACAGTCTAAAACTGCAACTTATGACAATGTGGTCACTAGCTCCAAATGGTGGTAGGGGCTTGATGCTTATTATAGACTCTTGGTCTTTTGCTAGTAGAAGATCAAGTAGCAAAGGGTTCTGACCATTTCTATGTCTTGTCGGGAAGTTAACTGCCTGGTACAAAGAATGATTAAATAGGCACTCCAGGAATGGTCTTATTAAACTATTTTCAGAAAAACCAAATCCATTGACCCATTGAATATTTGGGAGATTGAAATCACCAACAATAATTATGTTTCCTCGTAGCTTCATTTTAATATCAATTGAAGTACTCATAGCAAGTAAAGAGGATTCAAGGCTAGGGGAACTGGGGCTTCTATACATGCAACCAATGTAAAATGGCCCACAAGGCAGGAGGACAGATATCCACACTTGTTCAATATATGGTTCATAATCTGAATTAATATCTATGCTTCCTACCTTCAGAGAGCTTCGGATGTACACGGCTATTCCTCTTCCTCCTTCTCTAGATAAGTTGGTGACCAAGGTATAGTTGGGTATCTGGATCTGGGTATCTCCAAGAGGAGTGTTGGTCCATTTAGGTTTAATCTTGCAGAAAGCGTAAACGTCTGCTTTTTCCGTCGAAACGGCATATTTTATCTCATGGAGCTTTGACGTTAAACAATCTACGTTACTGAAGACAACTTTCAGACCATTGTTCATCCAATGCGTGCAACTTTTATTTGGGCTATTATCCAGATCATTACATTCCCCAGACTCTATGCTGCTGTGGTTTGAAACGTCACTCATGAAAACAGTCTGCTCGGAAAGGATACAGCTTACTGATCTCGCACTGTAAAAAGATTCACTTGATTCATCAATAGTACTTATTTCAACATTAGAAGACACAGGGCTATTTACACTACTATCTATATTTCTTTGAGAATTATCTAGATCGTGTCCATTGCAGCTGGTGCTGCGGAGGTGGGCACGTTTTTGGAACAATTCTGTTGCCTCGAATGACTAGGTTTTCTTCACCATTAGCTTGTCGCGCATGAAGTACTTCATACAGCTTTGTTCTCTTTATACGGTCGGCTTTTGAAACATCATTTCTAAACTGAATTTGGCTTGTTCCTTTTCTCTCATATGACTTTTGCAGGATCACTTTCTTAATTTTTAATTCATCAACCGAAAAAATAATGGGGCTCGCCTTACGCGAATCATTTTCATTCCTAGAGTTATTGGGACTGACGAGGCGCCAAACATTTTTTACAGCTATCCGCTGTAGTCCGTATTCGTTACATAAGAAGTCACTAATGAATGTCTCATCATTGGGTTGCGGCAATACTCCGAATGCTAGGATATTTAATTTGCGTCTTTGTTTGTCTCTATCTTCAGCGATCAATTTTTTCCCGTGGCTCTCGAGTTGCTGGTTCATTTCATCTTTAAGAGATTCTACTTGAGATTTGATTAGCTTTTGTAACAGATCAGGATTACTAGCAGCCCCCGGGGCTTCTTCAAGCGAAGCAATACGAGTCTCCACATCCTTGAACTTGGCATCAATGTCTTTCTTGAACTCTTGTTTAAATTCACTAAATGACTGTTTAACTGCATTCTTGATTTTAATATCTAGGTCCTGTACAGCAGTTATTGCAGGTTCAAGTGGTTCAAGCGTTTTGTTAACTATGGCTTGTATTTCAGCTGCACTAGCGCCACTATGGGTGTTACCTTTACAAACAGGACACTTCCATTCAGCAGCCTAATCTCCTTGTCATTTTTGTCAGAAGATTATACTCGGGTTTGCTAATTTCAAGGCAATCAATGCAAAGCCATTGTTTACAAATGTCGCAGTTCATTGCACTAGATTCTTCATCCAGACTCTCATCACAAGCAGCGCAAATGTCTTTGCCTTTTTTGGGCTTTCTCGAAGCCTTTTTGGTGGCATTCTGCAACTTTGCAACTTTCAGGCACTGATATCAAGGCGACACCAAATAAAACGCAACTCAGGTAACAGGTAATAGAACGCAACTTGGATAACAGAATGCAACCAGGAACACGAGAATGCAGCGCCGCTAGGTAGCGTTAGTGTAAAGTCCAAACTTTAGGATAAATTATTGACAAAAATCGAAATAAACGACACAATTTGCTGCAAATGATTTGCTCTTGGACAAATAACTCTCGGCAGATACCACTAGAGCACTTGCCACAGTTACTTTCAACTCTTCTGCTAGCTTCTCCTCTCCTGGCGCTCAAATGAAAGTATTATATCTCGTCGATGCTCAGAACGCTAAATTTATTGCCTTGACAATTTTCAAAGTAGACAGAATGTGGGAAGTGCAATACTCAAATCACCTATTCCCAGCAGTTTAAGGATTAAAATCCCGCTGGTACCAATTCGGCCTCTTGTTTGTTTGCTATTGCTCCCTTCTGCACAAATTATCCACTAAAAAGAAAACGGACGAGCCAACGTAATCAATGGTGGTTTTAGTATTTAGCGTTTGGCAACTGCACTTTATTGCTGGCTGCAAATTCCGAAGAAGGAGAAGAACACTGAATTCAGCCTGGACTTATTTACAAACAAACAAACAGCTGTTTATTAGCAGACAAAGGACAAGTCCCTTGGGAATAGAAAATAAAAATTTTCTAACATCAAAAATCAGGTAAATAAGTGAAACACCAGGGAAAAACCTCTTAAAATGAAACTTAATATCAAATATAAGCAGGTATGGTAATATATGGGTAGAAATAAATGTTCTTTCTCACAGATTTGGTCAATAATCCTTTATTCACTTTCACACCTCCCAGTTGCTGTTGTATATCCTTTTTGTTGTATAAAGGCCATGATAGATGTGCTGCCTGTTCTACAGAATTGGGTGAGGGGTCCTCTGCCATAGAGTGTGATATTTGTGAGAAGTGGATTTGTGGTGAATGTTTAGACCTCTCCCCTGGAGAATATAAATTATTAAGCAAGATGATACAATCTCTTACTTGTTCCTGGTCATTTCCAGCCTGCAAAGTTAACCCTCCTCCTCCCCCCTATAGTGAGCAAGCTATAATAAATAAGCTAGTATCTGTTATGGATAATTCCTTGAAATCTTTCAGGGAAGATCTTAAGAAGGATTTTACCACCACTAGTCAGTTGACCCAAACACTTTCCCAACTGTGAATTGACATTTCTGCCCAGGTTAGTGATATTGCAAAGAAGGTATCACATATTGAAAATTTGCTACAATCAGTTTGCTCTGTTTCAACCATTCAGGACCTAGTGGTTTCTACAGTGTCTTCTAAATTGTCTCAACCTCCAGTAGGCTAGCCCAATTAGCTGAAACTGATGTTTGTCAGATAGAACATTCAGAGTGCGAGTATTTTGAAACACATCTTTACATTGTTGCATATGGTATCCCCACCCAGACTGATGATGCAGTTTTCCTGTATAATTATCTGTTATGCCATTATGGAGTTGACATTGGTGCTCCCTTCTCCAGCCCAAGTAAAAAGACTTTCAAATAGCCATCAACTGTCTAGTAGCTGCCCCTCTTCTCTTCTCTGTACCATCAACTGAATTTCGAAGGCAAATAATACAGAAATCCTTTGAAACAAAAGGATCATTCAGTTTCTATGGTGATAGTCCTAAGGAAGATTGCATAAAGCACAAAGCTCTATTTGAGGAGCTGAAATGCAAAAAAGCAAAAGGAGAGGCAGATTTGATAATTCATAAGGGTGCCATCATTAAAAAAACCTTGCCAGTTAGAGCAATCCCCCCAAACCACTCCAATGTTCCACTAATGTATATGCCTCCTTCTACCTCTGTTAATTGTTTGAAGGTTTATGGACTCACATCACCAAATTCTGTCTCTCAATAGTCTAGTAGTGAACATAATGATAATAATATTTGCCTGTCTGATTGTGACCTTTCTCTTGTTTCTTCAGCAACAACTTGCTTACCTGATGTTTCTTCTTTGTTGTTTCATAGTGCTGTATCCAACAACCATACCAGTCCTTTAATTCCTGCTTCCTCTCAGATTCCTACCTCTCAGGGAATGAGGTTCCTTAGCTCCAGTGTTGATAGCCTCCCTAATAAGCTTTCTGAACTTTCCTTTTGTATGAAATCTGAAGGAGTGGACATTGCAGTAATTGCAGAAGTTTCACCAAAAATACCTTGTCAGTCTTATCTCCTGATGAAATCAAAATCAATGGTTACCAACTATTTTCTACTTTGAATTCCCCACTTTGCCACAGAGGAGTGTGCCTTTATACAAGAGATGGACTAAATGTTAGTCTCATTCAATTCAATTCTCTGAATACTGATGGAATTGAGCCTGTGTGGATTAAAATACACATTCAAATAATTTCAGTTGTAGTGGGTTTTTCTTATAGAAGCCTTAGTGCTCTGTGTGTTTTGGACTCTGAATCTAATTCGGCTGCCATGTTGTCTCATGTGATGTCCAAATTTGCCAGCTATTATCTTCTTATGGGGGATTTTAAACTTCCTGAAATCCAATTGATTGATGGATCTGGTTTTTGTAATAGAGATTCTCCTTTTTTGTCTACCCTCTCTGATAATCCCCTCTGTCCAACAATCTCACAACCTACTTGTTTCAGGGAAAGACAAGTCTCCAACGCTCTTGATCTGGTTATTCTCAGTAACTCTGACCTTCTTGTTAAGAATGTAGTAACCACACGTGTTGGTGATAGTGGCCATGTAGTAATTATTTCAGAGTTATGTCTGCCTACCAAGCAACCTTCCTCTAGGCAACAAAAATATGTAAACTACAAAATATTCTCTGAAAAATTTGCCAAAGTCAACTGGAAAAAGCTTATTACTGATGATGTTGAGGAGAGTTGGTCAAATGTAAAAATGATAATTCCTAATGTTGAAAAGTCATGCACCAGAATTTTTTAGGCAAAATAGGCAAAAAGTTTATCTTTTTTAACTACTAAAGTAAGCAAGCTAATCAATAGAAAACACAAAGCATGGAATTGCTATAGAAAAAAATAAGACCACAGAAAATTATATAGTCTTCAAATCCTTTTGTAATCAAACAACAAACCAAATAAAGGAGTTTAAGAGAAAGTTTGAGGAAAAACTGGCTGAGGAAGTTAAGGATAACCCTAAATCTTTCTGGTGTTATGCCACTCAAAAATGTAGTAGCAGACACATAATCCCAGATATCCTAAATCAGCTGCTGATCCTGAGCTGGAAGTGGAAATTTTCAACCAATGTTTCTCTTCTGTTTTTTCATCTAACTCCAGTATTGTATGCCCTACACCTCCTTTATATGATGTATCACAAAAGATGGAACCAATTCTGATTACAGATACATTGATTCTAAAGGAACTTACATCCGTCAAACTGAGTAAATCTGCTGGTCCAGATGGCATTCACCCACATATCCTACATGAATGTTGTACAGTTTTGTGTCAACCTCTTTCCCTGCTGTTCAAATTATCAGTAAATCTTTCTAGACTACCTCATGACTTGAAAACTGCTTATATCATTCCTATTTTTAAAAAAAGGTAGAAAGGACCTTGCTGAAAATTATTGACCTGGATCAGCATAACATCAACAGTTGTTAAACACCTTGAAGCAAACAATGTTTTACACAGTTCACAACATGGCTTTTGCTCTGGAAGATCTGTTGACACCAATCTCCTTGAATCATATGATCACATCACCAAGTTGCTTGATATTAAGGTGCCTGCTGACATGATACTGCTTGACTTTTCTACAGCTTTTGACAAAGTGTGTTGCAATCAACTACCAATTAAATTATGTACAGTAAAGCTTGAAGATCCCTGCTCTGGATCCTTGATTTTCTTTATTTGTGAAATCAATGTGTTCAGTTATTTTATGACTGGTAATTTTATTCTTTCTTCCTCAATGCATGTTCTGAGTGGAGTTCCTCAGGGAAGTGTTTTGGGTCCTACACTATTTAATATCTTCATCAATGACGCTCCTTCCATTATCAGTAGTAAATCAACTCTTTATGCAGATGACCTGAAGCTTCTTGGACCAGCTTTGTCCTCTGAAGATCATGTCCTGCTACAAAATAATGTTCAACAGCTGGGTCAATGGGCTGAGGCCTAGCTTCTTGAATTCAATGTTGCCAAGTGCCATGTCATTCACTCTGGCAAACTGAATCCTTGTTGCTCATATTTTTTCTTAGGCCACCCATTCTCCTCTGTAAATAATGAGCAAGATCTTGGTGTCACAACTGACAATGAACTAAAATTCAGCACTCATGCTAAGAGGTCTGGTGCTGGGGCTAGTTCAACCTTGGGAATGATCAAGCATACTATTTCTGCTCATTCCCCTAAAGTCATCAGTCGTCTATATAAGGGAATTGTGTGTCCTAAGCTTAAAGTTGGAATGTCTCTTGCCTCTCCATATTTTAAAAAAGACATAAAAATTCTTGAAGATGTGCAGATGTGCAACTAAAGTGATATCTGGCATGCAAGAACTTTCCTACCCTGTAAGACTGTCAAAGCTGAAACTCCCTACACTTGTTTACAGGAGAAATAGAGGGGATGCCATTTTAGCCTTTAAGTTATTGAGTGCAAATATTCTCCCAGCATCATTTCCTACTGTTGGTACCAATTCAAAAACTAGAGGTCATCATCTGAAACTTGTCAAGCAGTCTACAATATCTAGATCCATACTCAATTCTTCTCAACACGTATTGTCAGCAACTGGAACAAATTATCTAATGAAATGGTTACTGCTGGTCCTCCAGAGAGTGTTAACTCAATTGGGATGCTACTGAAGATGGAACAACACCTGGTCATGAGTGGACCTTGCATACAACCAGTTATCATTCTGGAGCTCTACAAGGAGAAATCCTTAGATTGCTCCTAGCTGCAATTTAAGGTAAAAATGTTCCTCGTATTTGTTCTAGCATGTCTCCTTCTGAAGAGGTGCTATTCTTGGGAAGGCAGTGTGGTCTTATCCTAAATTATAGCTTAGAGCAATCTAAGAATTTCTCCTTTTTAAGCTTCAGAATTAACAATTGAAGTAATTTTCTATGTTGTTTAGTGACCAGGTGTAGTTGGATGATCAGTAGCTTCCCAGTTGAGTTTATACTTTCTAGTGGACCGCTCAGCAACTAGCCTTTGTTTGAAAATGTCAGCAGATTCAGCAGTAACTGTGTCTTCAGAAAGTTTATTCTAACCATTGACAATTCCTGAGGAGAAAAATTGAGTGCAGACTCTGGATGAGGTAGACTGCTTAACAAGTTTCAGTTGATGATCTAGGACCAACAAAAGGAAATAATGCTAGGAGAATATTAGCATTCATTAACTTGTAGGTTAGAATGACATTGCCTCTATTTCTCCTGTATTCAAGTGTTGAGAGTTTCAGCTTTGCTAGTCTTGCAGGGTAGTCTTGCATAGAAGCTTCTGCATGCTGGATGTCACTTCCATGACATGTCTTTCAGGGGAACAATTCCAAAACTTTTCAGGGGAACAATTCCAAAACTTTTCAGGGGAACAAGTGGAAAAGGTATACTTAATCACCCCAGAGTTGAACAAGCACCAGTAGCAGACTTCTTAGCATAAGTACTGAATTTTAGTTCATTGTCATTAGTGACTCCAAGATCTTGCTTGTTATTTACAGAGAAGACTAGATTGCCTGAGAGAAAATAAGAACAACAAGGATTTGTTTTGCCAAAGTGAATGACATGACACTTGGCAACATTGAATTCAAGAATCCAAGCCTCAGCCCATTGACCAAGCAGTCCAAGATTATTTTGTAGAAGGGCATTATCTTTAAATGACCAGGCTGGTCCAAGAAGCTTTTAGTTGTCAGCACAGAGCATTGATTTACTGCTGATATTGGATGGAGCATCATTGATGAAGACGTTAAAAAGCATAGGCCCCAAAACACTTCCCTGAGGAACTCCATTCAAAACTTGCTTAGAGGAAGGAAGAATATGGTTACCAGAGCCATCAAATAACTGAACACATTGAGATTGCAGGGAAAAAAAATAATCAAGGATTCATAGCAGGGATTTCTCTTCAAGCTTGACTGCACATAGCTTAATTGCAAGTCAACCATGACAAACTTTCTTAAAAGTTTTTGAAAAGATCTGTATCAACAGATCTTCCAGAACAAAATATGTGCTATGAGCTATGCAAGAGATTATTTGCTTCAAACATATCTAATTATTGCAGGATTTATTATTTTTTCAAGAACCTTAACAACCACTGGTTCATACTAATAGGTTGATAATTTTTGTTGTTATTCCATGCTGCAACTGGGTTTGCTGTACCAATCTCCATCAGTATTAAACTTGAAGGTGTGATAGGCTACTATCAGAATAAACAGGTGTCCAGATAAAAGGATTTTACATGCCAACCATGCAACTAGAGAAGGATTTGTCTTATAGCTTATTAGTACTAGACTATATACCCTTTAATGTTTCAGGGGAAGATTTTAAATTATGGGGGAACTATTTAACTGGATCAGGTTTGGGATGATGGCCCAGTGACAGAGCAATTTATTACTTACTGATAAATCCTCTTGCTTATGTTGGTGTTCAAGCAATGATCTATGTAGATTTTAAAGTCAGAATGAGTATGACAGATGTTGAAAGTCAACATTTGTTGCTGGCTTTTGTGAAAATTCTATATTTGGTCAGTTCTGGCTGCCCAAGCCCTGAATTGTAATTTTGATCAAAGTGTTAAAACACTAGGAATAGAACAAAAGTTTCAAACTTAAACCTATTCTAAGGCTGAAGTTGCTTGGTTTAATACCTTGTCTGGGATCTCACTTTCAGAAGGACCTAAACCAAAGTACAGAAAATAGGCATTAAAAGGATGCCAAAAAATGTTCTTATAATAGGGTCCTATCTGTAGGAAAGATTCCCCTCCCTTCCCTCCAAAATTGGAATGGTATTTGGAACCTTGTATGTGCTCAATAGGTATTTTCTTTTTGCAGGATGACTTGGAACCAAGTTCTCACAAACTATCAGATGCTGTTGAAGGAACTGAAAAGTAAGTATATCCTATATGTTTACTATTCACAGGTGATAAATATAAAGAATTAAGGACAAAAATTCCTTCATTAAATAGTTAGTGCATTTAAGGGCAAAGTGCACAATTTGTCATTTATATATATTATGTTCAAAGTTTTATTATCATAATTTTTGCAGAATACATACCAGATTTATTAGAAACCTAAGCCTAAAAATACAAAAAGAAGCAGAAATGAGCAAAGCAACAAAAATATAATAGTAAAAGAAACACAATAAACATACTGCAGGCACAATTACATAAAATGCAAGCAAATACTGTTAGAAATATGTTTTATATTTCTTCTTGTGAAGACTTAGCATTTGGTGTTATAGGCACAGAGATGGGGGTTTGGTTTGAGTGTCTCTCTGTTTTGGTCTACTGTTAAGTTTGTTCAGTTTTCAGTAAGTCTGCCAGACCTTGTAACTGGTCCTATTTGGGGATGGGCATTGACATTGGTTGTGAAGGGTCTGGTTGTAAACACAAGTAGCCCTCCAATCTGCTTATCATTTAAAAAGGGACACTAGAACTTTTGATTTTGTGATCAAAAGTAGCCTATCCCAATCTTCTTGGATCCCTGGTTTGATACAATCACCCCTGGAAAAACGAAAACAAACCAACAAGCGTGGATCTAACTCTTGCTGTTACATTGGTATTTTTGGTTCAGGGTTTTCTATCTAAGAGTGTAGATTGTTTATTTTCATCTTCCATGGTTGAATATAAATCTGAATCAACATTGGGATGAATCAACATTGAAATTTCTTGATTTAGTCACTGCTATTAATGGTTTGAATTTTGGTTTTAAATGGTGTCCATTTTACCTCAGAGATCTATTGTCTTCTAGGTGCTCCAGGAAGGAATGATCAGTTGGATGTTTATTTAATGCATATTTTTTTTCATTTACTTGGGTCATCAAATTTGGCCCACACTTCCTATCCTTGTTTTAACTTTTTACTTTTGTTATTTTGCTGTGGTATCTTTGTTATCTCTGTTGTGCCTTTTCCTTGGCATCTTTCCTAGTTGGAAGTTTCCTAGTTGGTACCACATTTGGCTTTTGATGCAACTTGATAGTTGGAACAGCAGAGCATGTTTTTTTACTCATTAATAGCTGCAATGAAAAAACCCAAAGAATTAAAAGATGAATAAAAATCAATAAAAGCCAAAAAATTGTAAGAATTGAAACCAAATACCTAACAACAATAAAAGTTAGGCAACAACACTTTTATTGTTTTGTATTTGGTTTTAATTCTTAAAAATTTTGGCTTTTATTGATTTTTATTCATCTTTTAATTTTTTGGTTTTTTTCATTGTTTTTTTTCACGTTCACATTAACTTTCCGCGTTTTATTTGTTGGTTTTTTCTTCGGCACTCGCATTGATTATATTTTTTGTTTCGCGCTGAAGAAAAGAGGTGTTTGTCCCCTCGAAATATTCGCTTTGTCGTGTTTTTTTCAGTCTTTTCATCTGGCCTTTAAAAACCCCATTTTTGCTCGTTTGTTTATTTTGAAGCTAAAGTGATGTTTAAGTGATGTGATGTTTAACTTTTGAAGCTAAAAAAAAAAAAAAAAAAACAGATCAGTAGCAGCTTTAAAAAAATTGGTCTTTTTTCAACAATTTTCAATGTGTTGCAACCAAAAAGATTCTTTTTACCAAGTCTCAAAAATTTAGCTCAGTAGATAGACATGACTGAATCTCAGCTATAGAATGATAGAAAGATTTTTTTTCTTTTGATGGTGTATTAAAATTGTAGGAGAGCAGAAAAAGTGACATACCAAACTTACACAAAGAACAGAACCCTTAAGTCTGTCTCTTATTTTGTCACTCCAAACCAATGGCTAATATGTCTGACTATTTCATTTGAGCTGTCTCCAAAACTACAGACAGTATAGCAAGAAGTATCAGACCTGTCACAAATGGTTCAATTTTGTATTTTATTTTGATTTCTTTTATGAAATGTATAATCCAAGCAAACAATGTTAGCTAGATCCATGATTCCCAACATGGGGTGTAGACCTCACTAGTGGGGCATTGTAGATCCATGATTCCCAACATGGGGTGTAGACCTCACTAGTGGGTCATTGTAGATCCATGATTCCCAACATGAGGTGTAGCAGGTGTAGCATGATTCCCAACACTAGTGGGGCATTGCAGATCCATGATTCCCAACATGGGGTGTAGTGGGGCATTGTAGATCCACGATTCCCAACATAGGGTGTAGACCTCACTAGTGGGGCATTGTAGATCCATGATTCCCAACATGGGGTGTAGACCTCACTAGTGGGGCATTGTAGATCCATGATTCCCAACATTAGGTTTAGACCTCACTAGTGGGGCATTGTAAATCCATGATTCCCAACATGGGGTGTAGACCTCACTAGTGGGACATAGTAGATCCATGATTCCCACCATGAGGTAAAGCCTCACTAGTGTGTCATTTTAGATCCATAAATCCCAACCTTTGGTGTAGAACTCACTAGAGTATCAGTCCAAATCCCTGATTCCCAACCTGAGGAGTATAACTCACTAGTGGAGCATGCTAGATCCTCGATTCCCACCATGAGGTGTAGTCCTCACTCGTGGGGCATTGTAGATACGTGATTCCCAACATGGGGTGTAGACCTCACTAGTGGGGCATTGTAGATCCATGATTCCCAACATGGGGTGTAGACCTCACTAGTGGATCATTGTAGATCCATGATTCCCAACATGTGTCGTAGACCTCACTAGTGGGGCATTGTAGATCCATGATTCCCAACAGGGGGCGTAGACCTCACTAGAGGGGCATTGTAGATCCATGATTCCCAACATGAGGTATAGACCTCACTAGTGGGGCATTGTAGATCCATGATTCCCAACATGGGGTGTAGACCTCACTAGTGGAGCATTGTAGATCCATGATTCCCAACATGGGGTGTAGACCTCACTAGTGGGGCATTGTAGATCCATGATTCCCAACATGGGGTGTAGACCTCACTAGTGGGGCATTGTAGATCCATGATTCCCAACATGGGGTGTAGACCTCACTGGTGGGGCATTGTAGATCCATGATTCCCAACATGGGGTGTAGTCCTCACTAGTGGGGCATTGTAGATCCATGATTCCCAACATGGGGTGTAGACCTCACTAGTGGGACATTGTAGATCCGTGATTCCCAACATGGAGTGAAGCCTCACTAGTGGGGCATTGTAGATCCATAATTCCCAACATGAGGTGTAGACCTCACTAGTGGGGCATTCTAGATCCATGATTCCCAACATGGGGTGTAGAACTCACTAGTGGGGCATTGTAGATCCATGATTCCCAACATGGGGTTTAGACCTCACTAGTGGGGCATTCTAGATCCATGATTCCCAACATAGGGTGTAGACCTCACTAGTGGGGCATTGTAGATCCATGATTCCCAACATGGGGTGTAGACCTCACTAGTGGGGCATTGTAGATCCATGATTCCCAACATGGGGTGTAGACCTCACTAGTGGGGCATTGTAGATCCATGATTCCCAACATGGGGCGTAGACCTCACTGGTGGGGCATTGTAGATCCATGATTCCCAACATGGGGTGTAGACCTCACTAGTGGGGCATTGTAGATCCTTGATTCCCAACATGGGGTGTAGACCTCACTAGTGGGACATTGTAGATCCGTGATTCCCAACATGGGGTGCAGGCCTCACTAGTGGGGCATTGCAATATTTTGTTGGGTAGGACATGCACCCTTTGGCTTACTATACGTTAGTGCTTTAATTGTGAAAAAACATTCTTCATGTAAATATCATCACATTCATTTAAAGAGCAAAAAAGATAGATTATAGTATTGCAGTGATGCCATACATTGTATGAAAGGTCTTGGATTCAGACAATACTTTTCATTAGTATAAAATATGCCTAATTTTGAATTAGGCATTTGAATTAGGCCAAAAAATTTTTGAATAACAAAATGCCAAGGTGGGCATAGTCTAAAATCATTTGGGAACCACTGATCTAGGACTCTATATGCTCACTGAATTTTTCAGGTTTAGTATCTACTTTGTTTTTTCTTTTATTTGAAGTGTTTTGAATATGTCTACCTGTTTTTCCTTCTCTGAATAAAAGGTAATAATATATTTAACTTTTTTTATGGCCAATGCCCTAGTGAACATTAGTACTGTATCTTGTTTGAAGTGTTTCCAGGCCTCTTTCAGATTACTTCAGTCAATGGGTAGATATGGTGCTCTGTCATTTTTCTTGTTTGATAATTCTGATACTATGCACTGTTTCTAGATCACATATAAGAATATATTTTTTTTTATACCCCATCCTAGACAAACATACAAAAAAAAACATAGCGGGCACAATTGTACAACAAACAATTAAATACAGCAGGCACAATCATACAAAATGCAAGCAAAATACTCTGGGAAATAACAGTAGCAATATGTTTTTGTTTTTTTCATCTTAATCTGTAGTCTAAATGATATATTTGTATCCCATTTTGTTTCAATTTTTCTTTTTAATAAAATGTTACTTTCTTTATCAATGAACTCAGCTCCAATATTGTGGTTGGAGGGGGGGTCAAAATTGTAAAATAATGCATTTATAGGGCATTTCTGAAGTTTTTTTTGGGGGGGGGTGTCAGTCAATCTTAGGTGGTTCTGTATGTCCCCTGTATGCAAGCGTGACTGGATTAACAGTATATGCCTAGATTTCATCTGCCTAACCAATCTGGTTATTTGTTCATTATTTTCATCAAAGGTTCCAATATTTAAGGCACATCTTTGTTTTCCTTTATCTGTCATAGCTGGTCATATGGTGTCTCAACCGATGGCCAGATACTAGTCACAATAGTTTACCATCATAGGGTGGGGTTAACACTGGCCATTTTGGTTGCATGTGGATCCCAGAGCTGTTCCTAGGGTTGGTAGTGCCTGAAGAAAAATTAATTATAGCAACCCCTCCCAACTCAAATATAAACAAAAAAGGCCAAATCATAATGAAAAATTTGATTGAAGTGGGCAACCCCCCAGCTACAAACAGATATTTCCAGAAGAGTAATTTGTTTTTCCAGAAATGATTTCTAAAAGGCATAGTTAATTTTAATCCCATTTGTAGGAAATCTTAATCTTGTGCGGAATTAAGAAAATTAAAGACTGGCTTTTTAACTAAGGAAAAATTTAGAGGATCATAATTATTATTTTCAAATGCTGTTGAACATTGGGTTGGCAGAAAAATTATTCTAGGGTAATTAAACATAAGTCTTTAGCTGTAACTATGGTTTCTTTAATTTTATCTTCTTTGCATCATGAAAACTGTGAACTGTTTTTCCAGAAAAGTGAACAGGGGGGGGATAGGGATTGCTGGTGCAATCTTAGGGACAACAGAAGTGGAGTAACACAATGGAAAGACGAACAAACATTCAGTATGCAAAACGAGAGAATGCAGCGAATGCTTCAAAATCAATCAAGTAAGAGTAAGGTATGGCCTGGGGAATGATTATGATGAAAGTAGCTTACAAACAATAATAACAACAGCAGTTATAGTGCTTTACATATTTTTAGCAGTGCTATGTTGACATTATAAAACCATCATTTATAGACTGTTTTAAGGACAAGTAGTTGTTGTTGATCCTCTAATATACTACTACTTCTCTTTTCAATTTCCGAATTTTGCCATCATATATAAGAACTTGATAGGTTTAATAGATTCACGAGCTGTTGTATTTTAGCATGAGATGTTATATTTTAGTACATTTTATCAAGCATGTGAAAATGATGGGCTTTCCTTTGAATTTTCTTTTTTGTGTCAACACAAACACGAAATATTTCACATTAATCACTACATTAGTGAGTGTATTGATATGAAATGCACTTCCTTTTTTCTATTGTTTTTTCTTTACAGGACTGGATGGACTAGGTTGTTTTGGTTTTTCTTGCTGATGACCATGGATTGGCCTAAAGTCTAATTACCAGCTTTTTTAATATTTATAAATTTTTTTGCACTCTGCACTGTTTGTTGACAAGGAAGTGATACAGGGTGTTGGATTTTTGTGGACAGTACAGGGAGGTACATATGCATTTATCCTTTTTGCGAGGGACGTTAAAGCACAAAAGTTAATTACCATTTTCCCTTCAACTTCTTTGAATCTTTTTTGTAATTGTTATATGTATAGTTTTCAATAATCAGCACTTATTGATGACCCTTCAAAATCAAATGGCACTAAAAGAATTGTGCGTTTCAGGACAAATTGGCTACATCCAATTTTTATTTATTTTCTTATGACATATAGCTGTGGTGAATCACATGAAGATTATCAACCGGTTTTATTCTTTTCAGTTTGTGTTTTTGACTTTTGCAGAAGTTTTCTTCTTCTGGTAACACACTAATTTTACAAATTTTTTTCCGTGATTTTCAATTATGGTGTTTTAGGAGTGGCAACATAGAAATGAAAAGGAGAAACAACAATTTTTGTAGTATGGATTGATGAAAACAAGCTCCAAAACCAGCTCAATTGCTTGATTTTTTGAGGATCGTCATGCATTAGAGGACACCAATTTAACAAATTAGTCATAACAATAATTTAACAAATTTTTTTGGTGATTTTCAAGTGAGCTGTTTTAGGAGTGGCAGCAAAGATGAAAAAAAAACACAACTGAAAGTCAGTTTGGCCTTCCAGAAAAGGCAATGTATCTTTGTTCTGTTGCTTTTTGTTTGCATTTTTGTAGTTGAACTACATGACTATCTGACTCATTGACTATCATGACTATCTATCCTACATGACTCATTTTTGTGTCTTTTTTTGGACATTTGAAAAAAAATCTAAAGCAATCTACATGTCTTTTTGAAAGCATGCATCTTCCAAGTGGGGAAAGAGCTAATTTTCATTAGTATAGCCTGAAAAGACCAAATTAATTGATTTAAATCAGGACAAAAGTATATATATCTTTGTGTGTTGCTGCTAGATCTACTAATGCCCCTAAATGTCTAGGGTGAATGCATACATATCCACTCAGTCCATATCTGGGGAGACTACACAAAAATTAACATTATTGAGCACAGATATGTTTCAGTCTTGGGGGCTTGGATTTCCTTCTTGTTGGTAGGCGTGTACACCCATGCTTATAACCGTAATATAGACGGACACCAACGTAGAAGTATAGAAGTGGGTACCTTTAAAGTATCTATTTATATTTTCAGCCAGATTTTTTTTGTAAGAGCAAAATTATATTATTTGTCACCTAGTACTGGATACAACCAGTCAGTGACGTTAATTCATGAAAACTAGGGAATGAGGTAGGCCTAATGTATTTTTTTCAAAATCAAAAGGGAGAGGACAATTTTTTTTTCTATATGATAATACATAAAAGGTGGTTTTTGATGAAGATAGCCCCCAAAATGTATTTCCGAGTCTTGGGGGGGGGGGGGCGATTGACATCTCTATCACTAGCTATCATAACTGAGCCAAGAATGTATCTAACCTGCCAACGAGCTTGTTCCAAAAGGATGTTGCAGACGCTTCTTTTAAGACCAGAGAAAAATTGTTTTGGTGCTGTCTCCAAAAACAATAAATAAATAAGAAATAATATGTACAATGTGTGTATGTTTTCATGTCTTAACGTATATATAAAGGTATGAGGCATATTTAACTGTTAAATTAGCTGTCAAAACTCATTTAAGTTGATAAGTATTAAACGACATTATAGGTTAGACATTTGTTTGGGTTCAGGCGGATATTGTGACGTCACTCTGCCGCAACGTATTCCTCCCACTTTCAGAGAAATCATAACTAAACAATTTCGCTGTGACCTTTTTGCATTCACTTAATTATTTCATATTTAAAGAGTCTTAATCAAACCATAGAGTAAAGCATGATTAAACACTTCATACAACGCTTGTATGATTGA
>NC_142797.1:8180513-8245513 GCF_049724085.1 Artemia sp. Qi Xiang Cuo | reverse complement strand
TCAATCGTATATAATAAATTGTCCACTCCACTTTTGTTTCCCAAATGTGATAAAATGGTCAAATTTAATGACTGTGCAGACTTTTTACTAAGTTGCAGGCCTCTCGGAATTTCAGCCATAACCAAATTAAGAGCAATGTATTTATTTGTTCAATTAAACACCGATTGCACAAACTTTCATTAGTCATTGAAATATTCACAAAGAACTTCAGCCATAACTAAATTAAAATTGTTCAATTTTCTATCTTAAATTGTTTGCTCCACTTTTGTCCACTGTGAACACGTGCTCAAGTCAACTTCCTAAATGTGAGAAATGGTTAAAGTTAATGTGACTCTAGAGCCTTGTTACAAAATTGCAGGCTTCACAGGGAGCTTCAGCCATAACTAAATTAAAAGTAATGTGTTTCATAGCTCAATTTTCTGTCTTAAATTCTCCGCTCCACCTTTACCCACTTCGGATTACATGCTCAAGTCAGCTTCCTAAATGTGAGAAATTGTCAAATTCAGTGTGACTGTGCAGACTTGTTACATAATTGCAAGTCTCTCGGAATTTCAGCCATAACTAAACTAAGAGCAATGTATTTAATTGTTCAATCAAATACTGCTTGTGCAGATTTTCTTTGGTTCAGCTACAGCTTTCGCAAAACTGTACACTCCGTAGAGAAAATAATCCCTAACTAAACTAATCTAATAAAAATAATCCCTAACTAAGTTAAATACAATGAGTATATTTGCTAATTTTATGCCAGAGAGTTCGTTACCCAGAAATCGACCTCTTAAATAGAAGAGTGGTCGGATTGAACGTGCCTCTGCAGACTTTCATCAGTCTGTAAAGATTATTTTTCGCCGCCAGCCACGGCTGTTGCAAAACTATGTGCTTCACAGGGAACAGAAGCCTTAACTAAATCATAAGCAATAAGCTTAATTGTCAATTTTATGCCAATGATTTTCTTACTCATAAATCGATCTCTTAAATGGAAGGAATGGTCGGATTTAACATATTATGCAGATTTTGGTTATCTCAAGGATTTGTTGATTTTAAATCTGAATTATTAATGTGCTGAATTAGTGTAAATGAATTACATGGTGATGTATTTGAATACGGAAAGCATGTTGGATTAAATGGATTCTAATATTAATTAATTTGTATGGGCTCGGCTGGTCTTGTCAATCAGGCAATATGCCTTGGGTATGCCTGTTTCTGCAAAGGAATCTGTTATTGTGGAATTTCCAGTTGGGACCAGTCTCCAGTTATAAAAAAAAAGGTATAGCATATATGTAGCGTTGAATCTTTTGATTTGATTAATATAGATGAATGATCAAGATGCGAGTTTGGAAGGTCTGAAACCGTCAGGGAATGATGTCAAAAAGAAGAAGTCAAAGATTACCTCTTTGAAAAATGGTGGAGCATCTCTTGTAGAGCATGAAACATCCAAGACCAGCCAGGGCGAAGTTCTCTCAACAACAACCTCGCCAAACCGTGAAGATTCAGACGAAGAGGATTCAGAAAATGAAGAAGATAACTCTGATGAAGAAAATGAAGAAAACGATTCTTCAGACGTTGATGATGAGCAGTCGATATCAGGGACGGAGTCCGAAGCAGATGGCAAGGCCTCTCTGGTAAGAAAATTTTGCAACAGTTCCTATTTTTATTGCTCTAAAGTTCAACTGAAATGCCTCATGTGGAAAACTAAATAAGTTGCTACGGAAATTGTCATAAGTAATGAAGGTATGTTTATATTTTAACCAAACGTTATTATAAACCAAAGGTTAGCTACACGAAGAATGTGGTTCAATCTCGCTTTCTATGGTTATAACAAAAGAAACAATGAGATGGCTAGAACACAAAGAAAGAAAGCATGGCTGCAGATGAAGAAAGAACGATAGTCTTTGTCGGCCGACCATCAAGGGCCAAACAAAAAACGGGTCGTCCTCGAATGGGGTGGGAGGATGCCATAAGAAAATATTGAAGGGAAATGGGAACTTGCTGGGAGGGTGTAAAGAGGGAGGCTTTGAATAGATTGGGATGGATCGTAGCTAGGCTGTGAAAATTAAAAGGGTGTCATGTGCCATTTTTGTAACTTGAGAGCCAAAAAACGGGAAGAGTTTGTTGGTTGTGGATGCTCTGAAGGATGATCTCCGCTAGTGGAGATCAAGGGAACATATTCTGAACCAACTCTTTTCAGTGGTATAAATGAAATTCAAATTTTCCGAGCAAATTCAAAATTATCTCATTTTATGGCGTATGTCTTCTTTTTTTATAGATAAGATGATCTTCAAGTATTTCGAGCGAATGCAAAATTAATCCAATTTTTAGCGCATGTCGCCTTTTTCCTTGAAAAAAGGAGAAAAATACCAGGCCCCCATGCTATAGCTCCAAGATAATCCTCTTCTGTCAAGACTAGCGTATATAACTCATTTTCGACCAAAATGGCATACGTCGCCCTTTAAATTATCACAACCCAGCTTTTTTGGCCTCAGGCGGCCTGGTGCTGCAATGAGTTTTTAGTAGTAGTAGTAGTAGTGGCTATGTTAAAATAGTAAGCCTCTCTTAAGTCACAGGGGAAAAAGAACGCCAAATGTTTCTGTATGGGTAAGTTCATCTGTCCTTCCATTCTGGGGCACTGATTGTATGTATGAGTGAAAAGAATGTCGGTGGAAGTTAACAAAAAAAGAAAAAAGAAGAGACAAAGAAGAGTAAATTAATTTACATTGGTAAGACACTGTAGTCCAAAATTCCCGTAGGCCACGGGTCAAATCAAACCCTTTTATAAACCAGCTTCCAATATCAACCAAATGAGCACCCCCACCCCCCATTTCCGAATTTAGATTGCAGCAATTCTATGTAAATAAATATTTTGTGCTGTCTCAAACCATACTTAAGCATCGTTATAATAAAAATAATATTATCATAATATATATTATTATAATAATAATATTATTATTATAATAATAATGTTATAAAAATAATCCGTCTTTTAGAGCCTTTTAAAGCCATATACAAAAAAGACAAATACTAAAGAAAAATTACACTCCCTTTGGCATCCTCCCCTTCAATACAACATTTCCTACTGCTACAATATAACGGGGGGACCCAGACCTCATTAACACACGAAAGAGCCTATCTTCCCCTTCTTGCATAATTGATCCCCTTAAATGAGAAAGTTGCTTACACTGGAGGAGGAAATGGCCCAACCCATAATCATTCTCCCCAAATCTCAAGCAACTACTTAGCAACTATATTTAGTCAATTCAAATGTAGATATGTTACAAGACACAACTTCTACAGAAAAGCAAGAAAAAAAACGAAGAAAGTTCGTTTTGGTTATTTTATTTTTAGTGTTTTGGCTGTGTGTGTTTATTTTTATTTTTATTTTCTTTTTTACCCTGCAAGTAGCTTTTCTTCCAAAGATTTTATGATCCCACATATCTTTAAGTGTACTGACACTGGAAGTTTTTGCAGTGATGTTTTGGGTGTTTTATTATTGCTGTTTTGGTTGTTTTATTTTTCTGCTTTTTTTGTACAATTAGTTATTTCTGCAAAAGAGTTCCAATTCGTGCTTTGATTATCTTAATGTGGGATTTTTTTTAGGGAATGCTACTTTGGGTGTTTTATTTCTACTGTTTTGGGCGTATTTAGTTTTCTTTTTTATTTTGGGTAGTAGTTATTTGTGGAAAGATTTTTCGCTCATGGATATGCTGCATGTCTTAATGTGGAAAATTTTTAGGAATGCTATTTTGGATGTTTTATTTTGAGGTCTATTATTTTTAGGTGTTTCTTTCTTCGTCTGCTCTGTAACTAGTTGTTTGTGCAAAATTATTATTTTTCATCAAAGATAAACTTAAATTAAAAAAAATGTAATTTTAAATTACATTCATATAATTTAATGTAAATTAAATTTAACTATTCATGAAAATTTAAATTTTAATTAAAATTTAAAATTTAAAAATACTCGTTGTAATTCTGTTAAAAATACCCACAAAAACTGTGTTAGTACAAGTCAACAATAAAAGAATTCATGCGCTCCGCATCTTAAATTTTTGAGCTTGTAAACAAAAATAAGTCTTTTGAGTTCTCTTTGCTTTCTTTATTGTGCCTTTTTTCTCCCTTTTGGCTTGTGCCTTTTACTAGTTTTTTGTTTCTGCTATATCGAATAATATGGTTCTGTATAATTTTGTAGGTTAGTCATTAGTATTCTATTACGGTTTTCAAGTAACAGCTTGATAGGAACCTTTATTTTTTTGTCGTAATTTACAGTTTTCAGGTTTTTAAAATAAGTTGAAACACAACCCATTTCTCTTTCTTTCCTCTCTCGGTTGTCTTTTAGTATGGAATGATAAAACTAAGAAATTAGTATTTGTTGGATATATATTACGACCATAGATTTCTTTTAATCAGCTTATGCTTTTTAATTTTGCTAAAATTGAACTATAATCGGATAAGTTTTTTCTGGGTAATTTTTTTTTAAACTGCTGGATTCAAATATTTCAGTTTTGTGATTAAAATCAAGTTTTCATCAAGCCGTGGCTAATTGGAGAAAAAGCCAATGCAGATAGTCTGAGTGAGAGGCAAAGCTGGCATTAGCCTTTTTCAGGATTGTATGAAAATGATGCCATTTTCACTTGTTGATAGATAATCTATCATCCATCCATCCTAGGGCAGAACTAGGGGATAATCGAGATTTTTGGGTTGACTTTTGTTTTGAATACAATATTTTTAATATCACAAAAAATATGCATGTATTTTATAGTATCATTATGCTTTTCGAAAAATCCAAGTGGCTTAAAAGAAGCTATTAGAAACCACACTGTATCCTGATCTGTGCAGATAATCTAAATCTTCGTGATTAGGGGTGGGGGGGGGGGGGTTGGTTTAGACGAAAAAAAAAAATCATTATTATGTTTTAACAGTGCGTTTTCACAGCTGTATTTTCCGATTTTCGTAAATTCCAAATTGTTGTCTCGAAAGCATCAGCATTTCTTGAGGGAGTCTTGAATACTTTTTACTCCTCCTGTGTACAGGGTTGCCACATTGCTGTGAAACAATGGGAGTTCAGTCGTGTTTTGGGAATCCGGTGTAGTTATACATGTCTTACTGTTTCCATGCTCCAATAAACGTTTTAATTAAAACAAAACTTCGGTTCCGATTCGTCTTTTGTTTTGGGCCAAAAGTCACCCTAATAGTTTAGATGGGGCAGCCTGGCTTGTTATCCTAAATGCGGGAATTAAGAGTGTTTAACAGGGAGAAAAATGTCTAAATTTACAGGTAAAAATAAAATATAATAATAGCTTTGAAACATCTGTTATACCCAAGGGAAGCTCTTTTGGAGGTTCGAGTTGAAGGTGGGTAAAACTAGAAATACCAAATTTCTATGACACAATTTGTCTTATTTACTTACTTTCCAGAAATTATCTATTTATTCTGGCAAAAGTGTTAACTCTGGCTCGTCACGGACAGAAACGAGTAAAAGACCAGCATTTCCGCTGTGTATCTTTGTGACGGCATAAAAATTCTAGCCGAAGGGACTTAATAAGTTGCTCTTTTATAGGAATCGGAAGAAATTGTTTTTTCACCTCGTGGTAGAGGTAGAGGAACACCACGTGGTCGAGGAGGTGATAGAGGTCGTGGAGGAGATAGAGGACGTGGTGGCCGTGGAGGAAGAAGTGATGGCGGTGGCTTTGCATGCTATAATTGTGGTGATGAAGGTCATAGATCAATGGATTGTCCAAAACGTGGGCCCATGAAATGCTACAACTGTCAAGGGCAAGGGCATATGTCAAGAGACTGCACTCAAGCGCGTGTCGAACGGGGAGGTCGTGGCGGAGGTCGAGGATTTTCACGCGGTGGTAATAGAGGATTTTCCAGAGGTAGTCGTGGGACGCCTAGAGGACGACGAGGTGGACGCTAATTTTATCGTGTGTGTAAATGATAGGTTTGTTCCTTTTTAACTTTTACGTGTTTTACATAATTATACATATGCTACTTCTAAGGGAAAAATGTTAGACGTTTGTCGTGAAATAAAAAGAAACAGATGGTTCTGATTATCTTTGATTTATGTACAGAGCATATCCTGTTTTACAATCCTTTATGCTTTATATTGTTTTGTCTATTTGGTATTATTATTATTATTATTATTCATTTATTGCCCGTCAAAAAAAGGTACAAAAGGTACAGTAGACGGATTAATCAATAAATAAAACAAAAAAGAAAAAGAAGAAAAAGAAGGACACAAACACACATTGAAAATTCAAACACATGACAGAAGAAAACTCTTCATTACATTAATACGAACAGTGACTATATGCATTACAATAATATAAAAAAAAGAAGCTATTTTGAACAAATTGTTGAGCATGGATGATTAAACTTACTTTGAAAACGGGATAGAGATTTATTAATGCTAATATTAGGGTCAGCTAGCTTATACAAATGAATAATTTTACGGTTTCTTGTCCAAGGGGGCAAATGTAGAAGATATTTAGCAAATCTGAAGAAGATTGATCGTAGGTGCTTTTTATCTGTAACTGTAAAGAATCTCCAGAAAGGAGCAATGTAAAGCATATGAGGAAGGGCTGTGGCGTTGTAAATGGATGATAGAATATAACGGTTGAAACGTAGTTTGCTTTTTACGATTACAGCGTAAGAAATGCTAATTTTACGCTCAACGTGAGAAATCAGCAAACGACGTGTGTGGCCTATAGATGTGCCAATTGGGAGGCCCAGGTATTTAATATGGTCTGAGGGTTTAACAAAAGAACCGTCCATATTTATAAGAGAAGTAGAGGGATTTCGCCAATTGAAAAGGATTACTTCGGATTTCTCAGGATTAAAAGACAGACCTATTTTTGAATATTCATCTTTGAGGATTTTGAAATTCTGCTCAATGCGCTGGATCGTACGGCTGAGATTCAGGATGTCATCAGCATAACAAATAAGAGACATATCGATTCTCCCAAGAATGCATGAAGGAAGACACTTTGCCTGCGCTTCCAGGACACTATTATGGAACAGGGTTGGGGAAGTGATAGCTCCCAGTCGTGTCCCCTTCTCAATAAGGATGGGAATCTGAAGATTCACAAGCTTATTTGAGGGAACCAAAGAGTTTGGCTTCAAACTTGAATTAATACATATATATAGCGAAGGATGACGAGCTGATCGCAGAGAAAAACGAGATGGCAGTATTAACCACACTTTTAGATTCCTATATAAATCCCTGAGAACACGGACAACTGATGGATTTACGCCTCGCCTTGCCATATGAAGAAGCATGAACGAATGAATTAAGGAATCGAACGCACGTCTAACGTCATGTCCGGCGAGGATCATACTTTCTTCCGAAGATTCCGCGTCGGCGAAGGCAGTAAAAACTGCTGTAAGAGCATGAGAACAGCCAAGATTAGACTCAAAACCGAACTGATATGGAGGAACGTAACATTTCTGTCTTAATTCATCAAGAAAAACAAGCTCGAAAAGTTTGCATGCCGTAGTAGATACGGTGATGGGACGGAAAGAGGAACATTGCAGCTCAGATTTCCGTTTTTTGGGAATCGGAGACAGATCACCAATGCAGAACGAGGATGGAACAATACCTGTAACGAATATCATTTGCATGAGAAGGCTGAGGTGACGCACCAATAGATAACTTCCATTAATGATGTGTAGAGTGCTCGCCTTATCTATCCCACAAGACGTTTTCTTTTTAAGTTGGGAAATGGCTTTTATAACAGCGTCACAAGTAACAACAAAATCAAGGTCAGGAGATTCATCAATGAATTTGCAGAGCTCGTCACAAAATTGTGACTCTAAAACAGGATCAGGCTCAGAAAATTCATTTGAAAAATGGGATATCCACTCGGACAAAGGAATGTCATTCGGGTCTGACAAATTGGAGGAGACAGTACGAGGTAGTAGCTTCCATAGTAGATCAGGTGAATTCTTGAACGTCTCGGAATAAAACGTCTGTATTTTATATCGATGATGGGCAAGTTCCTTAGCAAAATATTTTTTCGACACTTTTCTCAGTTCATTGACTATTTATTGATGGGGACAAAGGCGATCTCTCCAAAAATTTTGACAAATTTTAGCACTTTTACAAGCTTCAGACAGCATTAGATTTCCTGACATTTAATGCTATTCCACATCGAAAGATCCTACTCACCAGCGAATCATAATGAACATAACCTACAGAAACAACATCTTAGCTGTGTTTTCAGGCTCAGCGGGTTCGAACACGGGTTGGTTCGTCTAGTTTCAGCGGGTTAAAAGTTTCAACCCGGTGTTTTCCTCGAGAACCCGCTTTGTGAAAACGCTTGATGCACTAGACGAGAACAACCCGTGTTTGAAGAAGGGCTGTTCACGGCTCAGCGGGTTCGAACACGGGTTGCTCTCGTCTTGTGCATCAAGCGTTTTCACAAAGCGGGTTCTCGAGGAAAACACGGGGTTGAAACTTTGAACCTGCTGAAACTAGACGAGAACAACCCGTGTTCGAACCCGCTGAGCCTGAAAACACAGCTATTACTGTTGATCTAAGCCTTCGTCTTGCTAGTTAGTTTAACTCTACTAAAAAAAAAGAAAGGGAAAAAATGGGGTTTCTAAGCGTGTAGGTGCTACTGGAAAGTTTTCTTTTAATGATCTAATGTAGGTATTTTCGAAGATCATACTGCCTTTCCATGACCTACAAATAACAGTTAAGTGGGGGCAAATTTTTATTTGACAGTGAAACAACAACAGCAAAATCTCTGAATATTTTGGTCACATATACAGTGGCCAACTTCAGCAGATAAACTAAAATAATAAAAACGAAACCCCAATATTTATACAAAACAACAAATCACTTACATATTGTTTAGCGCCGTGATTCCCGACCTGGGGCACATGCCTTACCGATGGGTCATGTAATATTTTGGTGGGTCACTGGCAGGACGTGCACCCTTCGGCTGACTATACTTTAAGAGCCTCAATTTTGGAAAAAAATTTTTAACTACGTCACATTCATATGCTTTTAAAGAGCAAAAACGATAGATGATAGTATTGCAATGGCGTAATACACTGTATAAAAGGTGTTGTATTGAGACAATATTTTTCATTTGTATAAAATATGGCGCACGTAAAATTTTGATTAACAAAATTTAAATATGAGGAGCGGGACACCAGAATTTTAGAAATACCTAGGTGGGGCGTGGCTTGAAATCGGTTGGGGACCACTGGTTTAGCGGTTTGATCTTCTTCAAAGCAGTTACTACTACTACTACTAACAACTCACCGCAGCACCAAGCCGCCTGAGGCCAACACAGCTACGCACGCTCCTCCTCCATCCCAATCTATTCAAAGCCTCCCTTTTTACACCCTCCCACGAAGTTCCGCTTTCCTTTAAATCTTTCTTTATGACGTCCTCCCACCCCAGACGAGGACGACCTGTTTTCCGTTTAGCTGCAGATGCAAATATCTCTGATCTCGCAGTTTCCGGTCCATTGACTTGACAGGTCAATGGTATGGAGAGAAGCTAAATTTATTTTATTTGACTATAGTAAATTAACTATGAAACCGGAACACATCCCCTGAAAGTTACAATTCGATTCCCCAGTCATGAGACAAATGCAGGGTATACACCTAACAGGATTTAAATTTGTTACTTTTAATCAAATCTTCTGACAGCGGTGTTTGTAATGAGAGATAGTCGCTCGCCTCTAGGCTTTAGGTACCCTGGTATAAGATCACTTAATTATTTTCGGAGTAGTGCTTGGTAGGAAGTTACGGATACCTACCGATTACATAACGTAAGATTATTAGGGTGCTATATGTGATTCTAAAAAAAAAAAAGATAATGGATCTAGGCTAGGGCTTGAGACTAGAATGTTTGTAAAATTACTATAATTATTACCAGTTTTAAATGACAATAACGTGACAAATTAATATTATTTGACGAATGATACAAATTTTATCATAATAACAGAAGACAAAAAGTATATTTGTAACGCCTCTGGCTTGTAGATGGCACTTCCACCCCTATTTGTAATTAAAGAAAAAACCTGCATATAATTCAATTTGATTCAATCTTGTTACAATTTAATATTTCCATTAAATTACAAATTTCCTCTCTCTTCCTTCCCTTTTCTCTTTTTCCCCCTGTTTCTTTCTATTGCTCTCTATTTCGGTATCCATCTATCTTCCCTTCTCCGTTTGGCTTCCCTTAAATTCCTCATTAGTCACGTAGGTATGGTAAAAGTGTTAATTCTATTTCTCTTCCTTCGTCTCTTTTCCTTCATTTATCATTTCCTTCATTGTTATGCAACTTATGCTGAAAACTTTCAGAAACTGTCTTTGTGGTATTGAAATTTTTCCAATTTTTCAAGGATTTAGAAGAAGGTTGTTATTAGAAAAGATTAGGAATTTTGAGGTGCTGTTTTTTGTCGTGGAATTCTTTAGCTTAACTCTGTCGTGAGTATAGTAACTTATTATTTACAACAAAACAAACATTTTTAGTCAACGAAAAAGGAAATGCCTTATGGCATAATTAAAGTTTTTGGTCCTAGACATTCAAAAACGTGTTCTTAGTTTTTCATGTAATGCACTTAATTACGATTTGATGATTTTTTTTCCATTATTTTGCATATTAATATCGTCAATATTTAACATAAAAGAATAACTTTGTGTATATCACATTGGTTTAATGTAAATAAAATTGACTTGGGGTGAAATTGACTTAAGGTAACATATTGCTATTTAGCAACCTGCAATCTTAATACCTTACTATTGCAAGAAAAAAAACACAAAAAACAAACAAGGGTGGTTGTTGCCAGTTTCTGACAAGTCCTCTATTTTGTAAGCTAAGTGGGTTCAATTGAATTGGAATTTTTTCTATATTGGGTGCTTACAGGGGCTGCTAAATTTAAAAAAGAACTTATAAAGGGCTATATGGCAGTTGAGGGCTATATGGCAGTTGCTGATAATTGAAATAGTCTTTTCAAGATTTATAGCCTTCTCGACCTATAAACTGATGCACGTTTAATCTTCACTATTATATTTGAAAAAAGAAAACAACGCACAAGGGTCAGCTTCGCCAGTTTTCGATAGCACTTCTCTTTGGGTAAGCTAAACTTTATTTATTTCAATCAAAAATGATTTTTTTGTATGGGGAGCTAGTCCAGGAGCTCTAATACTCTAATTTACTTATGGTTATCTAAGAGCATAGGTAGATAGTGGGTGATTTGGCCAAAGGGCGTCTGGAAAAGTCACTTTCTTGCGCCCACCAAGGCTTAGAAAATGGTCGTTGGTTTACAAAATTGTGGATTAACCATTTGTGTATTTTTGCAGCGTGGCGCGCGTGGTAGTTGTGGGCAACAAGCAAACAAGGATTTACACTTCAAAAAAGAGCAAAAGTTTCCGTCATGAGGAAAACCGAAGCTCCAATGGAGGCGGAACTTTAGACACGACTGATTCTTATTGTTTTGTTATTAGGCGTATTTGTTGAAGCAGTTTTGTAGGAACTTTCCAAAACAGAATGTGCTTAGTGAATCCTATTTTGCTTATATAAGAGATTACCCAATATTGTGCTCTTTGGACCCTGGACTCCATAGCTCTCTGGTGATCAGAAACGAAGTTTCTTGACGTGCTATTGCTTAGTATATCAGTTCTGAAAAAATATCAATTCTGCTTACAGAAGAGCTTAAGTCTCAAAGAGTTCACTTGAGCCGTTTTCTATCTATGCTTTTTTTTTATTTTTTATTTTTTTATAGGAAATATCCGAGGAAAAAAAATGAAAAAAACGTGTTCCATTTTGATTTTTACAAAGTTTGGCTGATAAATTTATTCTAGTAATGGAAGTTTATTCCATTACTAGTAAATTTATTCTAGTAATGTAGAAATGGAAGCACTTGCTATTTATTAAATCTAAACAATTTCTTCGGGTAAAACAGCAAATACTATTTTTTCTAATTTCTGTCTTAATATTTTATTTTGTGTTTCATGAAAATTCTTGCTCTATTTCCACCTAATATTTTTCAGTGCCTTTAGACTTCTGGTGTCTATCGTATAAGACCACATGATTGTTTTCAGATTAATGATTCGTAGAGAGTTACAGACGCTTACTAATTACATTAAGTAAGATTATTAGAACGCTGTATTTGATACCAAATATTTTACCTACCTGTATTAGACCACTTAATATTTTTCAGTGCAGCATTGCGTCTAAGATCGTAAAATCTATTCCATTTGATAATTTCTTAGCAAATGTATGAGAAAAATAAGTAAGTAGGAAACGCCTTATGGTTTTGTTCAAATATAATCAACAGCTGAGTCAATCTGTTCATGCTTTTTTCTGTGCAAAATTTCTGCCCTGATTAGACACGGTTCCGAATATCGTTTGTGCTTGGTGATAGCTGAAACATTTGTAGGAATTTTTTCTTGGAAGATTCTATCGATTAATAAGAAAATACTCCCTTGTCAGGGCCATATCCATGATTTTTTTCGGGGGGAGGGGTTACAAAAAAACGCATCAAAAATTTTTTTATGTTCATTTTTCTTAAGTTTTTATGAGTCGGACAAACATTTCGGGGGGTGGGTCAAACCCATTAGCCCTCCCCCTCCTGGATACGGCCTTGTCCCTTGTACTTAATACCGAAAAATAGAAATGTTTTACTTACTTGTTCTTCTTTGTTAGAGGAGTACACGCCAGGTCTAATTTCTGCAAATTTGAGCTCTCAAAATTTTTGGGAAAGCGCATGAATGGAAAATTTCGTGGCTATTATGAATTTGTTGAATTTATAAGCGTTATTACAAATTTATTCTGTGCAGAATACGGCTTTAGAAAGTGATTATTGAATTAACTTTTGACTTAACCCTAAATAATTTTTACTTTGTACTGTAGTTGATAATTTGAGACTAGTTACCCTCTTTTTCAACGAATTTGTTTTGGGGAGAGGTAGGGGGGGGGGGGTTAAGAATCCAAAAAAGTATAAAGTTGGATCAGCTGTTACCAACCACAAATTGACTAAAACCCAGAAAACCAACCCAGAGTAAAAAGAAAATATTTAGGACTTTTGTTTTGACTCCAGCTGCAAGATGGACAGGCACAAAAATAATTATTAAAGTTTTTCTGAGGAAAATATTCCAGGTCCTGCAATAAATTTGACTAGTAACATATTTTTACTCGTTTTTTTTGGGTCCGATAATTCGGGTCGATAATTTGAATTTATAATTTGTAATTTGGCTTATAAGAAGATCCTATATGACCAGTCTTTGTTTATTGTGATGAACCTGATTTTTTGGCTCCTAATCTATTTTGTATTTCTGCGCGTGTTTTATCTTGTCAATTTCTTGGCATTATTAATTAGTCATGTTATTTTTTAACACCAATGAAAACCAGAGTTATTAAATTAAGCTGGCCAAACCACAATAAATGGTTCAATTTATTTTGTCTTGTTTTTTTTTTTTTTTATTCATTTTAGGAAATTTTGCTCGTTTTCCTTTTTAATTTTTTTTTTATCGAAAGCTCTTCTAGCTTTTATTTTTGACTTGTTTAAATGCTAAATTTTTACCAAATCAATTATTTCTGATGTAAACGGGGGCAAATTTTATTTCTGATGTAAATGGAAAGTAAGTTTAAACTTTACCCCCCCCCTCCCCCAAATTTGCAAATATATACCCTGAATTGGTATATAGGGGTGGGGGGTAAAATTCATTTTCGACAAACATGATTATTATATTGGAAAGAGCATAAAAAAGGCATCAAGTGGTATATTCACTTTATTTGTAAGTCAATAATATGATTTGGTAAAAATTTACCGTTTACATATTTGTTTTTTCACGAGCAGCAGTTTGACTCATTCATTTTGACATTTTTCATGTTTTAATATATTCTTCTATTTCGCCGAGTTTGGGTGTTTATCATATAGCTGAAACATCAGCGTGATAAACTCAGTTACCAAGTCTAGGGATGTCTGTTGACATGACATAGGGGGAAGACAAACTACACAATAAGTATCACCCGGAATTCAAAAACAAATACAATATGTGATGTTGGTAACTTTCTTTAGGGGTTTAAACACTCTCCCGGGCCGTAATTCAAGGCGTTACTCGTCGTGATTGTAATTATCCGTTTTATTTTTTTAATAAACCGCTTCATGAACAAGCTCACGTCGAATTTCTAATTTCGTCAATTGTAATACGGTTCTGTTACAGCAGCGAAAGTAGTGCCACCTTCAGAAAACGTCATTAATTATAATCACAACCTTGAAAGATCATTATATTATGGCCCGGGAGTGCGATGAACGCAAACTGTAGTTTGCGTTCCACTTATCTAATGAATATTTTCTTATTCAAGTCGGTGGGTTATTCCACGTCATATAATAATAATTAATGATAATAAGGGGGGGGGGGTGTAATTACGGTCTGGATGTGGAATATCCTGTTAAACTCTACCTCCATCCTGAAAGTTTCATTCACCTATCAAGGGGTTTCTGAGTTTGTGTAAAGCCGGTGAACTACAAATTTTCTGCAATTCTAAGTAAAATCAACCTAAAATCTGTTTATTGTCCCCTACCCAGGAATATTTTCTCAATTGAATAGGACCTTCGCTTCTCCTGACCTCTAGAAGTGCTTAGGACATTGACAAAGACCCTACAGTCTTCACGGTAGCCTACTGCTGGCAGCACATCTCACTTGTGTGTGTGGCGTAGGGTGTTCTTAGGACAACCCTCTTCAATCTTGTAGATTGGATTTGTAAGATCCTCCAGTCTCAAGCAGTGGCCTAGGTATTACCTTCAACGTTGGCGGAATGCATTTGTAACAAGACGCTGGCTGTTCATTTTTTGGATTCCGATATTTGATATTCAACTGAGACCGTTGACTGAGAGCGGACCCATAAAATACATTTACCTTCAATGAAAAGAAATATGACTGAAAACATTATTCTTGGTTAATGTAAGACACATAGATTAAATTCAGTTGAGTTTAAGGAAGGTAATCTATCAAACAAATAATCTATTTGCTGTTTGAAAATGAAAGCTGGGGTAGATAAATTAAAATTCACTTCAAGATCAATGTGAAATTAAGAAAAAAATTCTAGTGATAAATCTCAGTTTTTTTTGTATGTAAGAAGAATACTAAAAAAAAATTCAGTGAAATAAGGTAAAATGCTTGTGCAAAGTTTGTCCCTGTGCATGTGTTTGTTATTTTTCTGCTGTCCTATTCAACGCATAAACCTAAAAAGACAACCTTGCTATCTTTCGATATCTGAGATTCAGATGTACCCAAGTTTATTTTTGAAGTTCATTTTGATTCTCTTTTAGGTTCAAAAATATTTTCCAAAAATGTCAAAATAGGATGATTCTCCTATTTAAGGCATACTTACAACCATTCTTTAAGAAAAAGTGTAATATATATTGCTCAGAAAATTCATAGACTCGAAATTCCTAAATCGACTGATGGAAATGTCCTGTAATTTCAGTGAAGTGAAAAGCTAGTAGGCTTCTCGCCAAATCGCATGTTTCAAACGAAATAAAGATTGCTACCAGAGATATCTATGTAGAATGAAACAAAGCCAACATTTTAGAGTAAAAGTCTGTTGAAACTGACCCTACTCTAGTAAGTCACCAACATGTGATGAATAGTTGTTTCACGTGCCTTCCCGCATTGTATGCTGCTTGACGTAAGAATATAAAACGGTCAATGATTGGTCACCTAAAAAAACTCACCAATCAGAATCAAGTTTACGTTCTTATGGATTCTCAGTAAACTAGTGCAATAGGAATACGTAGGCAATGTGAAACCAGTCTAATTTCTACTGGCCTTCCCTTCTTCGCCCATCGTCGCTGGCTATATAACTTTCAATATTACGTCATGTGACCCGAAATACATTTTTGTAAAAGTTCAGGATGCAGTCTTAATTTCATAAGGAACTAATTTACTTTTTTTTTTACTGTGAAAGCGTAAATTTTTATTAAGATGGCGCTGGTTTGGAGATGCTTGGAGATGGATAGTGGCGCTGGTTTCTTTTAGAATGAATTACATAATTAAGCAGTAGAGACATACATTTAAGACAAAGATTAAAGCAGATTGAGACAAATTCCTCCTCGTACTATTCGCAAGATTTCCGCAGATATCTTCTTTTAGAAGAAAATCTGTAGACGCATTGGTCTTACAATGAAATATTTATCAGGAATGGCAAATACCTACAATAATGTCTTGCACTTTACGATGAAAGTTCTGCTGAAGATAGATTGATTTTTATGTTTTGTCGGTAAGTACTTGACTGGAGCCAGTTGAGCTAATCATAAAAATTGTATGAATAGTGATGATGGCGAGGGAAAAGAGTGACCAATCGGAGTCAATTGTTGCGCAGGTGCTGAACTGGAATATGGTCAATTAGTGGTATTCTAATCCCAAGTTTTGCGCCAACCCAACGGTGGGAATCTGCAGCACTGCTATAACACTTCATAAGAAGAAGGGGAAGAAAAGGCAGCATATACCAAGCGGCGATGCATCAAAATCCTCCTTTTCCTTTAATTACCTTAAACTTGGTTAGATAAATTTAAAGGGTGTCAGCAAAGAGAAAAGGGGGATTGGTGTCCTTCAGTCTTGTCCTAAAAGGTGTGCTTTAGTTCCATCAATTTATTTTTGTGATGTAATTTCTTAAGCCGATCTTAAGTATCGCGTATCAAATACTGAGCGACTAATCTAGACTGAGAAGAAATTGCTATTCCCGGAGAGAGAAATAACTCTGCCTTTTTTAAAGCGTTCTTTTGTGAGAAATATTAAGCCAGTAAAAAGAACGGAAAATTGGTGGGCTACGACATATAAACTCTGCTTCTATGTGGTGTCAGTATTACACTGTAAGAAGTAATTATCATGATTTATGCCAGGCCACATTTTAGTCAAACTCCCAGCTAAGATAAAAATTGTGCATGACTAATGTATTTTGTGCCCAATTTGGAGAGTTGAGTTATGTTCATTTTTAAAGCCTAATCCTTAAGATTCATCAATCAAATTGAGTATTTAAGGCTGAAGTTTTTAAAATTTTAAGTGATGGAAACCAAGGATGGCTCGAAGGACTAAGGCCAGAGGGGTGAGATCCCATCATTTAAACGATTCCTAGGTCACATTATCCGACTCGTGAAAATTTGTTATAATTAATGTTCTATCATTTATATTAAACTACGGAAACAAACAAGAAGCTAAAACAATACATCATGCGTAACTAAGGACAGCTATGTTTTACTCTAGACAATCTTGTTTACCACCTCTAGACAATCTTGTTTAAGTCAATGGCATCGGTGAGGTCTTGTTCATTCGCCAACAACAAGGAATCCAGTCAAAAATCAACCCTGGCAGTTTTCAGAAAATTTTCAACAAACTTGAGCTTGCTAAATGTTCTTTCGGCAGCAGCAACTGCAACAGGTGCTGTCGCAGCCAATTTGCAAAGGCGATTGGCTTGCTTAAGCTGGTGCTGCCGGCAGTTTCCTTCACCTAGGACTTCTTTGAAGCAAGTAGCGCTGTGACAAAACTGAAATAGAACTTAAAGCTTTACTTGAAAAGTAGTAGAATCTGGAGGTCTTTCTTGGTCTGGAAAAAATGTTGTTGCTAGCTCAATATATGCAACTGAAACCGCCCTTTTAAAGGAGGCTAAAGTT
The DNA here is from genome assembly GCF_049724085.1 of Artemia sp. Qi Xiang Cuo. Classification (NCBI taxonomy): domain Eukaryota; kingdom Metazoa; phylum Arthropoda; class Branchiopoda; order Anostraca; family Artemiidae; genus Artemia; species Artemia sp. Qi Xiang Cuo. The sequence continues at coordinate 8,227,886 of NC_142797.1, read as the reverse complement.
AGGATCAAAATGGCTGAAAACAGACAAGGTACGCTCAGAGATTATGTCCCATCATTGTAGTAGACCTTTCAAGCAGGATTCTAAAATGTTGTCTATAGAACGGATACATTGAGATGTCGGCTTGACTCTGAGCTCGGCTGTCAAAACGAATTGGTCTAAGTCGCCGACGATGACGTCTGACGAAATCTGCCTCTGGATTGACTTCTCTCATTCTGGCAAACACTTTTGCACTGTCATTGGGAATTGTTCATTTCATCCTCCGATATTCTTTCGAAAAGTTTCTTCATAACTCCAAGCCTCTCGACTGCGTTGATGATGTTGATCTCTTCTTCAAGTTTTTCTGTTGCTATCCTGATCTTGTACATGATTCCTTCCATAAAGATGAGGCAAGCAATAAATTCGAAGTTTAGAATCCTTTTCAGATGGCCGCTAGCCTGTGCCTTCGAGCATCAGTGTTCTTTGTCTGTTTTGTTTGGTAAATGGCTGAAACTATTGCTTCAAACTAAGTAACTACTGCTTGTATGGTTTCAGCCCCTGCAGTTTACCAAGTCTGTGGTAATTTTTGAAGATTAAGGCTGTTTTCAATCGTAGAGTTTTCTTTTAAGGGGGGCAAAATACTTTGTAGATAAAAAGGAGAACTCGTATATTTCGTCAAGGATGTAAAAAACCTCAAGTATCCAAAGAGATGAATTGCCACTATGTTCTATAACAATCAAGGCCGTACCCAGAATTTTTTTCGGGGGGGGGGGGGCTCACTCAAAGATTTTTTCCGGGGAGTCTACGCAAAAAAAAAACTCAAAAGCGCATAACAATTTGTTTATATCCATTTTTGATACATTTTCACGAGTCAGACAGACATTTGGGGGGGGGGGGTCAAAACTCACTACCTCCACCCCCCTGGTACGGAATGATAACAATGTCTAGTATGTGAGCCTGTCAGGGAATATAGGGCACACGATGATCAAGAAGTTCAGGTATTTCCTACTGGGCTCCATCAAATTGATCAGATATCTCACTTGCATAGCCATAAGACTGGAAAGCTAGTTTATCCAGAGGAGTTCTTCCTGACAATGTTCCTATTATACTTTCTGTCATACCCTACCCGGCATTGCCATTAGCCTCGCTAAGATCTAATAGTCTCTTTCTAGGTGTACCTTTCGAGCTGGTGTTACGGATTACGCCCGCAAGCTTATTAGAATGTGAATCATCGGGTATCGTATGTCTCACTAGGTCCAATGCCCTGTCTCACTAGGATCCCTGCAGCTTCGGTTTTTTTTTCTGTTTGTCTCTCCACCTTTTGCTTGCTGCAAAACCGTAGTTCGAATGCTTTTATTAAGTAAGAAATCCCCTTGACTGCTGTTACAGACGAAGTGACAAAAATAGAAGAAAGCTGCTTTTTGTGACTCGTAGTTTTGACTAGTTTTTGACGTAGTTGAAGAGAAATGACTTGGTAGTTTTCCTTTCTTCGCCTTTTCTTTGCTCTTCATTTCGTGCCATTACCACAGACCAGCTTCCACCCAAGCTTTTTTGAATTGGTCGCTCCTGGGACCACTAGAGAAAATGAAACACGAAGCGAGAAGGCAACATCTTTCTCGATATTGTATTCCAAGAACTATTAATCCTCATACCATCCCGGATGAAAACGCCACTGTTTTATTTTTTATATTGAAGAATCAACTGGGAAGACTCTCAGCTTTGGTTGATTAAGACCACCTGAAATAAGGTGCTTCCTTTGGTTTTCGCTAGGGATTGGCTTCCTTATTCCTGGACTCTTGTGAACTATGTTTTCAAAATCATCACTGCAACTTTCGACAACAACTACACTAATTGTTGAAATATTAAGAAGTTCTTCAGTGAAATCGACTGTTAACTCTTTACATAGCTCTAACTCATAAGATGACGTAGATTGTATTTCCACCAAGATATCTCTTGCATTCAACGTAAAATTTTCCCAGACAGTCTTAACAATGTCATTGGAACCAACAACTAATGATATAATGTATTCGAGCTTGGTAAAACATTGGAAATGTCACCCTATATTTGACTCCTTCTGATTTTCTGTCCTGATCGCTGGCGTGACATCAAGATTACCGTAAACACCCAGAGGCACATAATTGTAGCTCAATTGCACAGTTTTAAAGTTACTCATTACTTTCGTATTCTGGGTACACTGCCAAGTCTTGCTTGTCCTTCTCAAGCGTTTTATCCCTCTCAACCTCGTATTGTAATTGAGTTTTTTTCACTATCCTGTATACACTTGCTTTGAAAGGATTTCGCGGGGTTCCTTTTCTTTGAATTCTAATTACTTTCCCATTGTTATTAGAGACTTCTTGCCTTCTTTTCCACTCGTAGTCAAAGGGAGGTTTGAACCCCCGAAATGTTTGTCTGACACGTAAAAACGTAACGGTAATGAATATAAACAATGTTTTGATGCGTTTTTAAAGTTTTTTCTGTAACCCCCCCCTCTAGAAAACATCCTTTTGTAACCCCCCCCCCTCCCCCTCCGAAAAAAAAAAATCCTGGATACGTTTTGATAACAGCCGGCAATAAAAAAAATGAAAGAATCTTAGATGAAAAGTCAGAAAACTATAAGCCATGAAATATTCGGCACCAAGAAAGTGTAGCTTCCCTTTGAGCTTGTAGTTGCTGTCTTTGACTGACAATCCATGCACGTAACCTTGTCTCTTGCTTTTGGTTTGTTCATATTATCTTGTCAGGCTTCAGTTGAATTTTCCCAAACTGCTGAACCATCAGAGAGAAATAAATCATATGCGAGCATAAACAGATTTTTAAGGCCAGTTGCTAGGCTACCAGACCAGGCCCTTTAAACGTGGTTTAACTTAAACGACTGTTTAAATTCGGGATTATTTAAAATAAGAATTAAATTGAAAAATAAAACGACTCCGTTCTATTTACATGCAAACTTAGTTTTCGGTATTTACGACTGAAGGCTAAAATCAACCGTTTCTCTACTGAGAAGTCTGAAAATCCCAAAGTATTTTCAGGAGAAGGAGGATAAACACCATAGACTGTCTCTGACTGAATTGAGCGCCTGGGAACTTAATAAGGCCAAAATAGATGACTTAAATGACTTCACAAAAAGTATGGGCTAAATCTGAACGACCATATGAAAACAAATCATACGTTAGCATAAGCAGGTTTTTAAGGTATGAGTTGCTACCAGTACGGCCCCTTTAAACCTGGTTTAATTTTAAAGACTATTGAAAAATGACATTAGAATATTATAAATTAAACGATAAAATAAAACGACTCTATTCAATTTACAAGCGAATTTGGTATGTGATATCTGCAACTGAAGCTGAGTTTTGTCAAAATCAGCCATTTCTTTACCGATAAATTTGAAAATGCAAAAATGTTTCCAGGAGAAAGAAATACAACAGACTGCATCAGAACAAATTAGTTTTGATATGGGCTTTTCAAACCAATTCCACCCCATTTTAATTTTAGTATTCTGTAGTAGAAGTGTGACGTTAAAGTATAGAAAACATATATCTATAGATCTCGTCTTTTGTTGATAAACATGTGACTATGGCGTGGTCGGGCATTAGGCTTCTGAGGTTGCGACTAAAAGACTTCAATCGTGATCTGTTTTTAATCCCAAGATAAGCTTAAATTACAATGATGTGTACGATATCTGTCCTTTAAAAGTTCAAAACAACAAATAAAGTTATAGTACTACAGCAAATTTTTAAATGATATTGCCAGCTCCCTTAACATTTTTTTTATGAATCTAGTGAAAAACAATAAGTCGTAGCCATGCTAGGCTGTCAGTATTCTAAAAGGGCGAAAACAGGATCTTGTAAAATTTAGTATTTTAACCCCAAATACCTCTTTGGAAGTGAAATCGTTATATAAAACAAATGTATACATAAACAGGGGCGTAATTAACTATGAGATAGGAGGGCAGCTGCCCCCAACAGACTTCGGTTTGACCCCCCCCCCCTCCAGTTCCTAGTTTGCCCCCAAGCTGATATTTAGTTTCATCAAAAATCTTGTCAAAACTAAGATAAGCCTGCATAATTGAAGCATCCACAGAAACGGCTCATTTTTCAGTTTCCACTGTCATTTGGAGAAATTGACTCCAACTTTGCCCCCTCCCACAGGATTTTGACGAAATTTTGGCACTGTATATAAATCGATGGAATGCCAACTAATGGCCGTAAATTCCCTTTCTGGAAATGAGAACGTCATTTCAATGTCCTCATAATATTCTATCAATGTGCTCTTGTATCGAAACATTTTAATAGGGAAATAAACTAAGAGTATGAGTCAATATTATGGTTAACAGGGTTGCCACCAGACCAACAGGGTTTCCGCCAGACCAAAAAATTTCGTAACGTCCAAGTTCTTAAAACGTAACTTTTTCGTAACTTTTGATAGGAAAGTCTCTTTTCAAGGAAGGGACGCAGGGTGCCTTAATTTTGCTATCAAGAGCGGTACTTAAAAGGGAAGGGGACATTTTTTGCCTGTATAATTTGAAAAAAATATGTTGTTACGTAATCTCATTAGAAATCCTCCCTTCGACTTTTAAAAGGTGCCTAAGAAGTATACAATAATAACAATTCATGCTTCTTTACCTTCATTAAATTAATACTTATTCTACTGTAAGTGCTGCCTCTAGTTTACCTACACAACAAAAAGACACCCCCCCTCCCTCGATGCATTTACGTAACCCCACGCGACTATTTGGCTTATGTTGTTGTTGCTGCTGTTGTTTTTAATTGCTATTATTGGTGTTTTAAACCAAAAGTTGATGAGTTATACGCACAAGATAAAAGGCAAATCAACAAACACAGGACAATTTAGAGTTTTTCAGAAAAGAAGATAACAAACTAGATTTTTTTTGTTAAATTTCAGTGAAAGCAATCTTAATAAATCCAGCCTCTTAAAAACACCCAAAAATCATGTTAATCGCTCCCTTCCCGTCTAATGTTTTAGATTGGCTCGGTCTCAGTCTCACCTCCTCAAGCTTCAAATTTGCATCACTCCAACATGAAGATTTGAGCAATTCCGAGTGGTAGAGTTTTTGTTCTGATTTTATTTTATCGAATAAAAAATATTTCAATCGCTGTCTTCAGTTCTTATACGAAATAACAGTAATTTTACATAAAATGCCTTTTTCAGTTTGTAATTTGAATCGTATCTCCCAACCAAAAGAAAGCAAGAAATAGAAGAAGAGTTCACACAATCCAACCCTAAGAATGTTATCCTAAACTGTTTTGATTGGTCGCACAAGTCCAGGCACGTACAAAGAATTTCTAGGGGAGGAGATCAAACAATAAAACAAAGTTAAACTCATTTTCAAAATGGACTAAAAAATAGAGAATTACCTTTTTCTCAAGAATATATGAATATGATCGAACATGAGGGGCACAAAAAGCATTGGGTTTTACATAACATAAAACAGCAAATTTACCTAGGTTTTTAATGCATAAACGGAAAAAGTCGATGAGTTGAGGAAAAAAAAATCAAAAAGATCAAATTATGCCAAAACGAATCAATTTTTTGAATTTTCACTTATATTTATAGATTCTGGAAAAAATTTCAATATTTAAATTTTCCAATAAAAAAAAAATACAACGTCTCGGCAATATTCGGAAGTGGTTGAAAAATAATTCACAAATAAAAAAAAATTGTGTGACAAAGAAATAAATGGAAGATGGAACAAAAAGATCAGTGAGTTAATAAAAACGAATTGGAAATGATTTAATTAAAAACAATTAGGGGGGATAATAAAAAGCCTATAATTTAATAAAGAAACGCCGAGAAATTCGAAGAAATTTAAATTTCAGGGTGTTGGGGCCCCAGTCCAGCCTGCGTAGTCCCTATGAACCAGTTTTTAAGTAAACTGTAAGCCTACCCTATACAGATACAAGACTGTTTATCTTCTTCATAAAAATGGGTATTAGTCTAGTTGCCTTTTTCTAAAGCCAATTATTTAGTGATTGTCCTTTTTTAGTAAGAAATTTCAATTTAAGATTTATTATTAGTTTTAATATATTGTGACAAATATTAGTCACAATATAAAATTCTCAAAAATTAGAATGTCAAGTCTAAACTGGGCTTTGAAACTCAAAATGTATTTCAAACTAAATTAAACAGAAACACTTAGTTTAAACATAGAGAAATATCCAAGTGAAAGCAAAGAGTAACACTATAACTTTGAAACGAACAAAATTTATTCTCTAAATGACATACAATGTCTACACAATTAGTCACACTTGCCGATAATAAAAAGCACAAATATTAATGAACTAATTAGTTCCAAATTCGTTAATAAAAAATACAAAAGGAGTGACCAGAAATTAAAAACAAGGCAAAAACCACCATTTGAATTTGCAAAATAACAACAACTGAAATGAAGGTAGCCTAATACAAGACAGGTCAAAAGAAATATCAACAAAGCAAATAAGAATTGCAAGCCGTGGGTGACTTACAATTCTCTTTTCAAGTTTTTCTCACAGTTTGGAAACGGCAATTTCAGGGTCGTTTATGCTATATTTGTTAGTCAATCTTGAGTTACAAGTTGCATATTTCAACCTTGATTCACAAATGGTCCATATTCTTCCCAAAGAGTACGAGTAACTGATAGGATTGGAAACTGGTGCTAGTGTCTAGACAGAAAAAACTATCATCGCCATCTAGCGCTTGCCGACTGCATTTTTTCAAGTTCTGTAACCATTTTTTCAGGAACTGAGATAAAACACTTATAACTATCCTAATTTTACCAATGGCGCTAATTAAATTAAACATTCTTTCTATTACACTGAAAAATGCCAAGTTCCTTCAAACGCTAGATGGTGTTGGCAGTTTTTTTTTAGTGATACTAGGGCCAGTATCCATTCTTATAGGTTTTCCATTTTCTTTGGTCATATCTTCATTTTTACCGTAAAACTTCTGTCTGTAGAGGCGTAAACTGAAATGGCAATAACTTGGTTTGTAAAGCCTATATCTCACTAATTTTTCTTTCATCTATTATCTAACAATATTATATATATATATATATATATATATATATATATATATATATATATATATATATATATATATATATATATATATATATATATATATATATATATATATATATATATATATATATATATATATATATATGCATATATTTTTTCTTGTTTAAATCCCCAACAAAGTTTAGTTCCCAGGAATAGCTCAAGTCTTTCATTCATTCACTGCTAAAATTCATAAATTGTTGTTTGCAATAATAGGTACCACGTTCTGAAATAAGCGTCAAAGTTTAGGAAAATTTAGGATTTGGAGTTGAGGCTGGAACCCACCCCCTTGTGTAAGTCCCTTTTCTACAACGGTCCTTGAACTTAGTGAAATAGTTTATTAAAGGCTATATCTGTGCCTAGGCTGGGTAAAATGAAAGATGACACACTTGAAGCAAAATGTAATTCTTTTTTTAGTATCTAAAGCCAATTTGCAAATTTGCTAATTTGCAAACCAATTATAATTTGCAAACGATGAATATAAAAAACTTAAGCGATTATAAGTAATATTTGGTTATATGAATTTGTGTCCAAGTTGTTTTTTTTCATATGCTCTATTACTGCTGATTAGCAAAATCAGATTCAACAAGATCAAAAAATCCTGCAACAACCTGTATTAAAAGTGGTTTGTTTAAAATTGTGTTTATCAAATTTTTTAACTTATTCTTGAACAAATACCTCTGTGTAATTTTGAAAAAATTCAAACAAGTCCTATACCAAAAGCCCAGGACTAGTTATAATAGCAGCTTCAGTTTAATTATTAATTTTGGTGACCATTTTTGGTTTATTGACACATTTTTCCTTAGAAGTGAAATCGGCTTTCTATTAATATTTGAATGGAAGTTTCATTGTTTTTATATAACTTTTCAAAATTATTTCTGCTACTGAAATACTATTTATTATGTGATGCTAGTAATTGTAGTGCTTATCAGAAAGTCTGACACAAGACAAAAAATAAATTAATCAGATGAAAAAATTTGCCGAAACCCGGGATCGAACCAGGGACCTTTAGATCTTCAGTCTAACGCTCTCCCAACTGAGCTATTTCGGCTTATAAATTATTAGAAATGGTGTATTATAAAAATATTACGCTTTTAGTTAATTGAATAGAATTTCCTAGATTCAGTTTTATCAAAGACTTTAGCATCATTTGCACACATTAGCAACACTGAAGACCTCGTTCCTCGGAAAGATTCAGTCATACCAATAAATGGTGTTTGTCTTGGAAAGGGCCCCCACAACTGCTAGAATTACAAGGTTTCTATGTTTCATTATTTTTTTTTCTGTTTTAGATAAGATGAGGGGGAGGCATAACCTACTGTAGATGAGTGTATGGTTTTTGAACGATTTTTCGGTACTGGTGCATTATATGCTACACAGCAATATAGACTGTGCAAGCAAACTAGACATGGAGGAGACCCGTCAAACGGGTATTTGCTATCCAAATTGATTGCAAAGCGAGGTTTCTTATCGAGTTTACAATATTTAAACGATTGTTGGTACTCTTGCATTATATGGGCCTTTCTAAAAAGTCAAGTTCGGTTAATGCTAATGAAATAAAATAAAATAGGATGAATATAGTTTAGAAACAAACTTGGGCTATTTATTTGCATATTAGGGGGTGGGGGTAAAGCATTGCATATATTAAATACGTAACCTAACCTAGGTACCTTCCCCCCCTCTAAGCCCCAACAGTTTAAATATCGTATACGGAATAAAAACCACGCTATCATTGTATTGCTCTATAGCGGTTAACCCGTCAAAAACGGTTTTTCGTGACTGGTTTCCTTGTAAAGGCCCATATAATGCAAGAGTACCCGATTGTTTTTTGGGGTTTAGGGGGGGGAGGTACCTAAGTTAGGTTAGGTTACGTATTTAATATATGCTATGCTTTACCCCACCCCCCTAATGTGCAAATATATAGCCAAAATTTGTTTCTAAACTATTATATATTCATCCTATTTTATTTTATTTCATTAACATTGACCAAACTTGACTTCTTTCGTGTGTAGCATATAATGCACAAGTACCATTCTTAGAAATAATAAGTAAACATTAGGCTATTGCCAGGAGTGGATTCAGAATTAATGTCTGGGGGGAGGGGTACCGATAAAAAATTATCTCCCCCGTCTGTATTTGTTGCCCCTTCGCCTCTGTAATTAATGCAGCTTTCGACCCTCTGCCGGGCAAGTAGCCCTAAAATCAGCCCTTTAATCCCCCACCGGATATTGTAAAACTATGAGTAGTCAAGGCTAATGCTTAATTATAGATAGGGCCTGCCCTAGGATATTCTGTGAATGTTCCGTTGGTTCCTTGCTGTTTCCCTTGATGCTGGGAAATGGCATAGGCAACAACTTCAATCAGTTACATGTCTAATGATTGTCTAATGCAATATCAATAAAGCAAGTAGCTGTTTCCTATTTTGTATCCCTCTTCTCTAATATTGTCTAATTGTTAAACTCTGTATTCTATTTCCAATCGTTATGTATATTTATATATATATATATCTCGACAATCATCTTCAAATGATAACTGTCAAATATTCTAAAACTCATGAAGCTAATCATTATGATTACTTACCTCTTGCTGTTCCACAGCAAATGGAATAGATCACAATTCACCTTCGATAACTTCTTATTCTTTTCTTCTTCTTCTTATGTTCTTTTTTTCTTATTATTATTCTTTTCTTCTTTTATTTTTTTTATTCTTTAATCATCTTTTTCTTATACTTTCTTCTTCTTCTTCATTTTCCTCTGGAAGCGTAAAGCACAACTTTTAAGTTAAGTTCCCTTCTTTAATTGGTATTAAAGAAATGACACATATGGCTCTGATTATTTTGTTAAGGATGTTGCAGTACTTTTTTTTCTGTTACTTTTAGGGTATAGAATTAAAATTTATAACTCAGAATTAGACTGTTACGATTTTTTATTGCTGTAAAAATCAGTTTTAGATTGTCCCTTGTTTCTTTTGCAAACTTACATTAATAAAATTTTCCGTACATGCTTGACTCTATTTGCACCCCTTTCCTATTCACGAGTCACACTGTTTAGTTACTTCTATTCTATATTTTTGTTCTTCCACGTTGTGTTCATAGTCTAAATAGTAGTATTTGGCAGGGGTGTAGCTCCAGCATTTTTTATGGTGGGGGGTGGGGGGGGTCAAGAGGGATCCATATCCGGATATTCAAGGGGCATGGGCTATATAATAATATTTTTCTCCAAATTATTTGGGGGTGGGGCAGCTACCAACCCCTCCCCCTCCAGACGACGTCCCTGGTATTTGGTGGGCTTCAGCTAAATTGGATAATTATGAGGGTATTTTCATAAGCATATCTACTCTAGCAGAGGCCGGCCTTGATGTAATCACCCTTTTTTATTCATCTCTCTCTCTTATTTCCTTATATATTGTACACTCTCTATCCATATCTCCTCCCCCTCTCTTTCTCTTTTTTGCAAGAAAAAACTTTAGCACTTCTAGCCCAAAGATTACCAAACACGCCTTATGTCCTAAATACATAAAAGAAGCCACGCTATAAAGTTTACAGAATACAGATGTTTTCTTATTTTCTCCTCTTTGATCTGAAGCTGCTTCCACATATAGATTAATTAAACTACTTCACTGTATTGTAAAATATTTAAAATGTAAGATACATTTTATATTTGAAATGTGAGAAGTAACTCAAGCTACACTCGAATTTCTGAGGCTACCAAACACGAGAATACCAAGAGCCGTCGCTCCAAGCGCATTCAAAACAAAGAAAGAGATAGACGTGCCAAGCTGAATGTCGTAGGACACTTGGAATATTTTGATGTCTTACCTCCAGAAGTTGCTGAACAGATATCCGTGAAAATGAATTTTAAGTTCTAAAATTTCAATGCATCATTTTAATCTGGGCTTGTTTTATAGTACTTTTTTTTAAAAGTGGCTTTTTATCAATTAATTTTGAAGCCTTAATTATGTTGGCAAGAACAGACCATGATGACCACTGTCTCTCTCCTCAGGAATATGAAAAGTGTAATGAGTAACATGTTTTAACTAAAATAAATAATTATACCATTTTGAAACAAAAGCAAATTATCACCCCCTTTCCCTGAAAAATTAATGCGGATCTCTGAGGGAGGATGTATGTTAAAACTAAGTTTTTTTTTTTGAGATTTCCAAAAAGTCAGTGCGTTCAGGCTTTGGCAGGCATATTTATTAAATATGGGAATTTATAAAATTCCTGCTGAAACTAGCCTTATTTACTTAACAACACCAAAAATCAAGTTTATTTTCAGAGAATTTAATCTTGGACCAAATAAGATTTAGAACATTAATTATAATCTGACGTTTGTAAACTGACTGAAACTTAAGTTAGACTTGAGGATACTGCAACTCTTCACATTACCCTAGCAGTTTCTTAAAACACATTTTAAATATTACATGCTTGTGATTTCTGTCAGCATTTGGCTTCAATGGGGTAGCCTTAAAGCGATTTTCTTAACCAGAGATCCTTCTTCTCTTTTCCAAATGTTGCAACGTTTGGGTTTTATTAATACATTTTTCCATCAGAGGGTAATTTTCTTAACGCATTTTAATTAGAATTTTGCTGCTTCCCGCTGGAGATTACGGATGGGTAAAAGTAGAGATGGAAAAGTGGATATCCAAGCAGATGAGCAATAATATAGATAAGGATAAATAAGAGAGAAGAATAAAAGACAAGAGAATAGAAGAAGGAAAAATTTGTTTAAGTTTTCTTATGATCCTCAGTTTTCTTGAAACCTTGACTCTTATCATCTTAATATGTTGCTTGAAGCGCGTGTTGGTCGGGTGGCGGCATACAGGGCCTCTTGAGGTAGGAAACTCCATTACTGACGGACAACTCTTACCTATACGGGAAAACTACTACTACTAACAACTCACTGTAGCAACCAAGCCGCCTAAGGCCAACACAGCTGATAGAAGACAAAGACAAGAGAATAGAAGAAGGAAAAATTTGTTTAAGTTTTCTTATGATCCTCAGTTTTCTTGAAACCTTGACTCTTATCATCTTAATATGTTGCTTGAAGCGCGTGTTGGTCGGGTGGCGGCATACAGGGCCTCTTGAGGTAGGAAACTCCATTACTGACGGACAACTCTTACCTATACGGGAAAACTACTACTACTAACAACTCACTGTAGCAACCAAGCCGCCTGAGGCCAACACAGCTACGCACGCTCCTCATCCATCCCAATATATTCAAAGCCTCCCTTTATACACCTTTCCAGGAAGTTCCCATTGCCTTTAAATCTGTCTTTATGACGTCTTCCCACCCCAGACGAGGACCACCTGCTTTCCGTTTAGTCCTAGACGGTTGGCCGAAAAGGACAATCTTCGGCAATCTGTCATCCTTCATCCGCACAACGTACCCTAGCTATCTCAACCTTTCTTTCATTATAGCCCTGGACAGTGGTATTGAACCACATTTTTCGTGCAGCCCACTATTTGAAACATGGTCAGTCAGCTGGATACCCAGAATAATCCATAGGCAATTTCTCTGGAAAAAAACTAGCAAATGTTCATCCGCTTTTCGGAGCCCCCTTGCTTCAGAGCCATATTTGACCACTGCCATCAGTGTAGCTTCTAATATTCTAATCTTGGTTTGCAGACTAATCTTCTTATCCTTCCAAACTTTTTTAACTGTGAAAAACACCCTGAGCCTTGGCTATTCTACTTTTAACATCTTCACTGCTCCCACCCTGTTTACTAATAATACTACCAAGGTAAGTGAAGCTGCCCACCTGATCAATCTTTTCGTTATCTAACGTCACCTTTTCGTCTTCACTTATTCCTAGCCTTTTGTGACTTAGTCTTAGCAGTGTTATTCTCGTACATTGCACTAATTACTTTAGTGTATTTGTATGGTATACAGTACAAGGATAAGACCTTTGCTAAAGCTCTTTTATCAACAGAATCAAAAGCTTGCTCATAATCTATAAAACTGAGGACCAAAGGTGTTTGACAACTCAGGCACTTCTCAATTATTAATCTAAGATTGAAAATTTGGTCGATACATCCTCTACCTTTTCTAAAACCACATTCTTCTTCTCTTAAAACATTGTCTACAGCATCTCTCAGTATATAAAGTATCATATTACACACTAAGTAATTTGCAACCTACGAAACAAGACTAATGCCTCGATAATTACCACACTCCCTCTTATCACCTTTCTTATACAGTGGTTTAATTAAGGCTTTTCTAAAATCACTAGGTACTTCCCCTTCTTCAAAAACCATATTCATAATCATATCCATAATTATACGGGAAAAAAAGTAGGTATGACTTTTTTAAATTCATAGCTAAAAGATAACTATCCAACCAATGAAAAATTTTCTCCGTCATCATTTTTAATTTCAGCATAAGGGATTCTTCATCTGTAGCCGATACACCTAACGTACTGTAATCAGCAAATGCGATTCATTCTTCATGCTTATTGGATCTGATATAATCCGCAGCAGAGATTTGGTGTCGTGTAGTAAAAAGACGATAGAGGATATTGACGCAAATGAGGAATAGTGAAGGGCCAAGAATTGAGCCTTGAGGCAGTCCATAAGGAACTGGAGCTTAGTCGTACGAAGCTTCAGTAGCGATAGAACGGTTAGCGAGGTATGAAGAAAACCATGACAATTGTTCCCCACGAGCTTCATGATGACAGAGTTTATCGATAAGGATCTCGTGGGTCAGACTGTCAAAAGCTTTTCTTATATCAAGGAAAATGGCTCCCGGTATGAGATCAGAATTCAATGACTGTCGTGTGAACTGAAGAAGCCTATTGCACACATGTTCCGTTGAATGTTTTGCTCGAAATCCAAATTAATGCTTATGAAAAATCTCTTTAGCGTTGAAATCATTAGCCGCTTCAGCATTGGTTTTTCAAATATCTTAGAAAAGACAAATAGGAGAGACATTGGCCTGTAATTCTCTTGATCCTCATGGTCATCTTTAAAAGATATATCACTCGCGCCAACTTGAGTCGATGGGGAATACTCTTAAATGGATTAACTTATTAAACAAATAACTCAGTGGGTTTATAATTGATAGAAGAATAAAGTTAACGACTTTAACAGGAATTTGGTCGAAACCACAAGAAAAATTCTTGAGGGATAAAATTATTTTCTCTAAATCTGTGACTCGCTTGAGAACGATTGATTTAGAACACGGGGGGCCAAGAAACTGTTTACAAAACTGAACTTAAGAAGAAGGAGTCACACCTTCCGCTGCTTTTCCCCACCTCAGAAAAAAATTTCGTGAGCTGATGTTGAACTTGGCCTTAATCTGTAAACAAATTATCACCTATTTTCAGAGATTTGGGGCAGTCTAGTGGTTTTGTTGATTTTTGTATAGCCTCTTTTATAACATCCCATGTCTTCTTAATATTATTTCTAGAATCTGCAAGTCTCCTAGTAAAATATACCACTTTAGCTTTGCATGTCAGGGATTTAGCATATTTGGGTATAATTTAAATTTCTCTAGCTTTTTGTCGCTTGGTCTTTTCTTATACGCTTTCCAGAGAATTTGCTGTCTTTTTTTTTTGATTTTAGAATTCCACCTGTTGTTCACGAGGCTATTGATGTTGATCTTTTAGACCGACTAGTCGGAGGTTTTCGACAATGTTCCATGAACCTACTTTTCATATTATAAAAAAACTGATCAAATATCCTATCATCATTTCCTAAATTAACTTCCTGAGATAGTAAAAAATCCCACAAAGCAGTATTCAGAGTTTCTTTGAGTGGGCCAAGCTCTGCTGGTGTATATTGAAATATCGGTTTATTGTGATTTATTTGTCGTTTATAAATACGCGAAATTGGAATCAGGACTCCAATTAGAAAGTGATCCAATAAGACGGAGATCAGCACTCATTTTGTACGGAATGCATTGTTGAAAAAATTAACACTTTACTTTCAAATAATAATAATCAAATTAAAAAATTAATAAATTGAAAATAATTTCGCTAATAAAGGAAAATTTTGTTCAAGTTTTTGTACAGTTATTTAAAGAATCGGTATAGTTATCCGGTTATTAATAAGACCAGAAAAGCCATATGCAGGTTGCATTCTAAAGTTCATTTAGTTCTCAATAAAATTGCTGCAGATCAGAATAATCAGCAACTTGCTGATTAAAGTTGCTGATTGATTTGAAATCCGTGTCGGTAAATTTATGCAAGGAACTAGTCCGAATGAAATTACCAGTGACAAAAGATGGGAAGTTTGACTGGATGATATATCTTTTAAGTCAATGTTGAAGTCACCCATTATGATTTCTTCTGATTTTTCAGATGACATTTTTAAAAGAACATCTTCCAAAATTTGAAGTAAAGTCTTCGTGTATCCACTTGGTGATCTATACGGTATATGTCTCCGAGTATTACCTTTTCATTAGTATTAATTTTAATTTCTAAGAGTAATGATTCAAAAACATGTTTAATGTTTGTACATAAATCCTATCTTCAGACAGTTGGTAGATTATACGAAATATAAAATCCTAGTCCTCCCTTTTTTGTCGTCTTTCGGTTCAAAAGCATAGACGTATATCCAGGAATATCCATAAGCAGCTAATTCTCATTGATCAAAAATGTTTCACATAATCCAATTACTGTAGGACGCGAATTTCTACGTAGCAACTCAATATAATCAAGCGAGGAGTTCAGTCCTGTACGTCAAGATGTACAATCGGAAGGACCCCCCGGGCTCCAAAGGCGGATCCAGGATTTTTTTAGGGGGGGGGCGCAAAATAGGTAGATCCGGTAAACTTGCCTTATGAGCAAGTTTATTTAACTTAAACTTGCGTTAATTAAGTAAATTAAACTACTTTAAACTACGTTAGGGGGGGGGGGTGCCCCCTCTGGATCCGCCACTGCCGGGCTCTGGAATCCGGAAATTTCAGATCCGGCTTGGTGCTGCAGTGAGATGTTAGTAGTAGTAGTAATCAGACACAAAACCTGATCAAAAATATTGAGTAATCAAATTATCGCCCAGCACCAATTGTTTCTGGTCTGGGAATTAGAATACCCTAATAAATTGCTACATTTTTACTTAAGTTTCTGTCTCTTTATACCTGTAACTCAATAGAATTCATCAGATCCAGTGCTATATTTTCATTAATCAATTTTTTGACTTTTATAAGCCAATACCGCTCATCAAATTCTAACAATGTATACTCTCTTAGAGAAATAATTTAATAGGGAATAAAATAAACGTAAGAATTAATGTTATGGTTGTCAAGAGTCAATTTGGAACTGCGATATCAACTCTCTATCACGTTTTTTTTATATCTACACCCAAGGTCAGAGTAAAAGCGTCAATGGACTAACAGGCAAGGGGCTACTCACTCTCTTTGAAAAGGTGTAGAGCTGCCATAGAAATATAACCTATATGCGAGGGGCTTTCTACTCTCTTTGAAAAGGTGTAGAGCTTCAATAGAAATACAACCTAGAACTCTGCATAATACCTTTTTATTCTTTTATTTTAAGGAAAAGAATGGATCGTTGCGTGAATTAAATTTCCTATTCCTGTGGATCCATCAAAAATACTTGTATTCTTGTCGAATACGATCGACAAACATCAAGATATGTGGCTGGAAGATATGCGACAACGGGCCTCATAAATGAAATTACAAACGAAAATGATCGACAAGGGAATCTGTCATTAGAAGACAAATCAAAATTACGACAACCTTATGCGAAAATACAATGTTCATAATTGACAGAATTGAACTATCATTGTCTAATATTCTTTGTAAGCAGGAGGGGAATTAAAAAGTTCGAAATAAAAAGTAAAAGATGCCGTGAATGTATCCTATCTGGATGCCTGTGACACCTATTTCAATGAGGGGAGTGGTTATTCCCCCTGGCTATTTCGTGGTGGGGGTCCTGTCCAGGAGCGAATCTACAGTATTTTCATTGGGGGGAGGGGGTTGCTCTTTTTTTGTTTAATGGATTTCTGTACTTTTCTTTGAAAAACTTATTTTGTAGAAAAAATGTCTCTCATTACAGGCAATCTAACGGTCTTATGTCAGTTTTTGAATTCTTGGTCAGCATGCCTGAGACTAGGCAGGCATGCCTTTCCAAAAACTAACAAACAAGTATGTGTCCAATAAGAGGGTCATGAAAATAGCGACGAAGACCACACTGCCTTTCCATAACAAACAACAAAAGTACGAAGAACAAAAGGGAAATCTTTTTGTAAGACAGTGGAGATAATTTGAATGAATATTTCGGCCCTAGGTAGGGCCGAAATATTCATTCAAATTATCTCCACTGTCTTACAAAAAGATTTCCCTTTTGTTCTTCGTACTTTTGTTGTTTGAGAGGGTCATGCATACTCCTGCCATTTACCCGTGCCCCGGCCATTTAAACATTACGTGCGCGCACGTAACCTAGTCTAAATTAATTGGAAAAATTAGAACTGAACTGTAACTCTTCTTTGGCAAAATTCCAAATTGAGCTAACTTTTTCTCTTCTTTAAGAAAATTCAGAAGAGAACTTGAACTTTTTTGCTAGGAACTTTTTATCTTCATGGAGAATATTCACAATCATAGTATAACTTTTTCTATTTTCTACGGTAAAATTTAGAACAGAACTTAAAATTTTTTCTCTTCTTTAAGATAATTTAGAAGAGAACTTGAACATTTTTGCACTTCTTTGAGAAAACTTAGAATTAAAGTGGAGCTCCTTATCTTCATGGTGAAATATTCATGATCAAAGTATAACTTTTTCTATCTTGTACGAAAAATTTGGAACAGAACTTTAAATTTTTTCATATCTTTGAGAAAATCTGAACTGAAAAGGAACTTTTTTATTTTCTCTTGAAAAAATAGAATTTATCTGTAACTTATTTCTTTTTCATAGAGAAAATTCAGAAGAGAACTTGAACTTTTCTTCAGTTCGTTGAGGAAATTTAGAATTAAAATAGAATTCTTTATCTTCATGGAAAATATTCACAATCATAGTATAACTTTTTCTATCTTCTACGGAAAAATTTAGAACAGAGCTTTAAATTTTTTTATGTCTTTGGGAAAAACCAGAACTGAAGTGGAACCTTTTTTTCTTGGAACAAATTAGAATTGATCTGTAACTAATTTCTTTTCGTTGAGAAAATTCAGAAGAGAACTTGAACATTTTTGCACTTCATTGAGAAAATTTAGAATTAAAGTGGAGCCCCTTATCTTCATTATGAATATTCACAATCAAGGTATAACTTTTTTCTATCTTCTACGAAAAATTTGGAACAGAAATTTAAATTTCTTCATCTCTTTGAGAAAATCTGAACTGAAGTGGAACTTTTTTATTTTCTCTTGAAAAAATATAATTTATCTGTAACTTATTTCTTTTTCATAGAGAAAATTCAGAAGAGAATTTGAACTTTTCTTCACTTCGTTGAGAAAATTTAGAATTAAAATAGAACTTTTTATCTTCATAGAAAATATTCACAATCATAGTATAACTTTTCCTATCTTCTACGGAAAAATTTAGAACAGAGCTTTAAATTTTTTTATGTCTTTGGGAAAAACCAGAACTGAAGTGGAACCTTTTTATTTTTGCACTTCTTTGAGAAAACTCAGAATTAAAGTGGAGCTCCTTATCTTCATGGCGAATATTCAAAATCAATGTATAACTTTTTTCTGTCTTCTACGTAAAATTTGGAACTGAACTTTAAATTTTTCATCTCTTTGAGAAAAATCAGAAGTGAAGTGGAACCATTTTATTTTCTTTGGAAAAAAAATTAGAATTGATCTGTAACTTATTTCTTTTTCATTGAGAAAATTGAGAAGAGAACTTGAACTTTTCTTCACTTCGTTGAGAAAATTTAGAACTAAAGTGGAGCTCCTTATCTTCATTGTGAATGTTCACAATCATTGTATAACTTTTTCTATCTTCTACGAAAAATTTAGAACAGAACTTTAAATTTTTTCATCTCTTTGAGAAAAATCAGAACTGAAGTGGAATTTTTTTATTTTCTTGGAAAAAATTAGAATTGAACTGTAACTTCATTGAGAAAATTCAGAAGAGAACTTGAACTTTTCTTCACTTCATTGAGAAAATTTAGAATTAAAGTGGAACTTTTTATCTAAATGGAAAATATTCATAACTAAGGTATAACTTTTTCTATCTTCTACGGTAAAATTTAGGACAGAACTTTAAATTTTTTCATCTCTTTGAGAAAAATCAGAACTGAAGTGGAACCTTTTATTTTCTTGGAAAAAATTAGAATTGAACTGCAACTTCATTGAGAAAATTCAGAAGAGAACTTGAATTTTTCTTCACTTCATTGAGAAAATTTAGAATTAAAGTGGAACTTTTTATCTTCATGGAAAATATTCACAACTAAGGTATAACTTTTTTCATCTTCTACGGAAAAATTTAGAACAGAACTTTAAATTCTTTTGTCTTTGGGAAATTAAGAACTGAAACTCTCAAGCTATCTTACTACCCTTTTCTAATTGTCAAGCCTGCCGCGACAGCCAGATAAAGTGTAGCTAGCGGAAGCTATTTGCAAATTAGCAAAGGCAGAACCTGTGAACGTCCTATCAAAAGAGCCGTAAAAATACGCGATCGATGGCGGATGGCTGCTCCAGCATATTACGTGGAAAACAGGAAACACTTTCGAACAGATTTGCAACAGTTACGTTTCATTCGTGACGCAGAAGTATTCAAATGTTTCCGTTTTCTTTGATGGTTACACTTCAGGTCCGTCTACCAAAGATGTCACCCAGGTTAGACAAACGAATGGTATCCAGTGTCCGACCGTCGATTTCACACTGAGTATGAAGCTGCAAAGGAAGAAGGAGGACTTCTTGCGGAATACCAACAATAAGTAGAACATTATTTGAGCTATTGGTAAGAGGCTTGCCCAAGCCTCACTGTCCTTCATGCAGAAGGAGAAGCAGACGTTCTGATTGCATTGACATGTGTTGATATGGCCAAGGAAAGGGTAACCGCAGTAGTCTGAAACGACACCTATTTATTGATCCTTCTCCTCCATCACCCGCCTCCAGAAGCCAAGGATCTCTACTTCGAAACCAGTACCAAGTCAAGCGCTCTGTCAACTAAATACTGGCACATCAACTTTATCGAAAGATCGTTGGGACAGGTTTGTCACTTTATTCTTGTTGGCCATGCTCTTCTTGGTTCCCGACACGACATTTCGTTTTTTTTGAGATTGGAAAGCAGGCTGTCCTGCCATTCCTGAAGTCATTAAGAATTTAGGAATAACTGTGAAGTGTTCCTTAATCCGTGCTCTACGAAGGAAAAAGTTCGGCAAGCCGGTGAAAATCTTTTGCTGTGTTTCTACAAGGCTAAGAAAGGGGAGGCTCTTAGCAAAGTTAGGTACAGGGGTTTTTCTTGAAAAACTGAACAGCTCAAGGACATCAACTTTTGTGAACCGAGAGAGACTTCCACCAACTCAATCGGCTGCAAAACGTCGTTTTTATAGTCTTCTATCAGGTAATGGAATGGCGTAATACTGCGTCAGAACTCGACCTGAAAAACTGGGGTTAATGATTACATGATGGACGCCTCACTCCGAACATGACAGACATCAGACCTACTACACCTCACCTAAATGTGATTCTAAATGTGATTTGTTGCAGATGCACGCGTTCCAACTGTGACAGTTCACGCTGTAGTTGCCGCAAAAACGGGTTGCCTTGCACACTTGTCTGCAAAGGCTGCCAAGGGATTGCGTATTCCAATAAAGATCTTTTTGTTGATAACGATAAAGAAGACGATGTTTAGTACAAATCCTTGATCTTACGCTTTTTAGTTCAATCGAAACCGTAGTTATCTTTTGCTATGATTAACAAAGTTACCTGATTTGCTTTATTTTTAGTAGATTGTTAGATAATACCTTAGATGTCTTATGTTCCTTGGAACCTTTCCAGGGCACATGTCAAGGCCAGTAGAGAGGACCCTAGTACTCCCATCCCTCACCCCTGCTGCCATCTACAATTAAGTCTAACTCTGACAGTTTCCGAGAAATTGATTGCGTAATCGAAGGGGAGAGAATTTCCGAGAAATTGATTTGTTGGTATTCGTCCAGGAGAATTGTCTCCGAGCGAAGTTTATTAATGTCTGATGGATGATGTCAAGGTCGATTGATTTGTTGGTGTTCATCCAAGAGAATCGTCTCCGGGTGAAGTTTATTAATGTCTGATGGATGATGTCAAGGTCGATTGATTTGTTGGTGTTCGTCCAGGAGAATTGTCTCCGGGCGAATGTTTTTATCTTAGAGATGAAGAGATTAACGCGGGAAATGGTTTCCTAGGAATTTCAAATGTGACAGCGCAGGGATGTCAAAACAAAAGGAACTCGCAGAAATTACGTTTAGAGATTATTTGGGCGAAACCGTTTTGAGACATTTTAGAAGATGATTTAAGCGAAGCCATTTGAAGCATTTTAGAAGATGATTTAGAAGATGATTTGAGGGTGAAACTCTGTGGTCTTTATAATACACAAGTTCCATTTGAACAGTGTTGTGAGGTCCCCTACCCCAACAGCCCCCCTATCCCAATCCCAAAGGGCCCTCTACCCCAACCCCAAAGGGTCCTCTACCCAACCCCAAAGAGCCCCCCCCCCAACTTTTTTGTCCCCATTTTTTTTAATACTTTTTTATTTGCGCATTTGAGACACAGAAGTGCCCCATCCCCCCAACCTTTTGGTTCCCGTCGAATATATTTTTTCAGAACAAGTTCTTTACGTAATGTCCCTCCTAAACCAATTTTACAACTTGAAGTACCCATCCTTTTCACCCACAACTTTACTTTACAGCTTTTTGGATATCTCAACACCAAGCAATACCTTTGAAAAAGCATTTCAGAGCAAGTTCTTTTCATAATATCCCTCCTAAACCCATTTTACAACTTGAAGCATCCATCCTTTTCACCCACAACTTTACTTTACAGCTTTTTGGATACCCCAACATCAAGAAATAGCTTTCAAAAGACATTTCAGAGCAACTTCTTTTATTAATGTCCATTCTAAACCCATTTTCCAATTTGAAGAACCCTTCCTTTTCACCCCCAACGTTACTTTACAGATTCTTAGATACCTCAGCACCAAGCAATACTTTCAAAATACATTTCAGAGCAAGTTCTTTTCTTAATGTCCCTTCTAAACCCATTTTACAACTTGTAGCATCGATCCTTTTCACCCACAACTTTACTTTACAGCTTTTTGGACACCTCAACACCAAGGAATACTTTCAAAAAGCATTTCGGAGCAAGTTCCTCTCTTAATGTCCCTCCTAAACCCATTTTACAAGTTGAAGTACCCATCCTTATCACCCACAACTTTACTTTACAGCTTTTTGGATACCTCAACACCAAGCAATACCTTTAAAAGGCATTTCAGAGCAAGTTGGTATCATTTTGTCACTCCGAAACCAATTTTACATGTATACGCATCTTCCCGCGTAATCCAAAACTGTAAAGAACATCAGTTCTGATATCTAAATAACATACACTACTTTCAAAAGAGCGTTTCAAATCACGTTACTTTCATAGCGTAACGCCTAGGCTAATATTTAATGATTATGCACACATCATTTTAACCAAACACCTTATTGTAAAGTTTTTTGGATATATCAACACCAAGAAATACTTTTCAAAAGGCATTTCAGAGCAAGTTCTTTTCTTAATGTCCCTCCTAAACCCATTTTACAACATGAAGTACCCATCCTTTTCACTCACATCTTTACTTTACAGATTTTTGGATATCTCAACACAAAGAAATACATTTCAAAAGGCATTTCAGAGAAATTCCTATTCATATTGTCCCCCCTAAACCCATTTTACAAGTTGCAGTACCCATCCTTTTCACCCACAACTTCACTTTACAGCTTTTTGGATATCTCAACACCAAGCAATACCTTTCAAAAGGCATCTCAGAGCAACGTTCTATCTCAACGTCCCTCCTAAACCCATTTTACAACATGAAGTACCCACCCGTTTCACCCACAACTTTACTTTTCAGCTTTTTTGATAGCTCAACACCAAGCAATACTATTAAAATGGCATTTCAGAGCAAGTTCTTTTCATAATGTCCCTACTAAACCCATTTTACAACTTGAAGCATCGATCCTTTTCACCCACAACTTTACTTTACAGCTTTTTGGATAGCTCAACACCCAGCAATACTTTCAAAAGGCATTTCAGAGCAAGTTCCTTTCATAATGTCCGTCCTAAACCAATTTTACAAGTTGAAGCATCCATCCTTTTCACCCATAACTTTACTTTACAGCTTTTTGGATACATCAACACCAAGCAATACTTTCAAGAGACATTTCAGAGCAACTTGTTTTCTTAATGTCCCTCCTAAACCCATTTTACAAGTTGAAGCACCCATCCTTTTCACCCACAACTTTACTTTACAGTTTTTTTGGATACCTCAACACCAAGCAATACCTTTCAAAAGGCATTTCAGAGCAAGTTCTTTTCATAATGTCCCTCCTAAACCCATTTTACAAGTTGAAGAAGCCATCCTTTTCCCACAAAACATTACTTTAAATCTATTTGGATAACTCAATACCAAGAAATACGTTTCAAACAGTATTTCAGAGAAACTTCCTTTCATAATACACCTCCTAAACACATTTTACAACTTGAAGTATCTATTCTTTTCATACACAACTTTACTTTATAGCATTTCGGATACCACAACACCATACAATACCTTTCAAAAGACATTTCAGAGCAACTTCCTTGTACAATGTGCCTTCTAGACCAATTTTAAAAGTTGAAGCACCCATCCTTTGCACCAAAAACCTTACTTTACAGTTTTTTGTATACCTCAAAACCAAGCAATATTTTTCAAAAGGCATTTCAGAGCAAGTTCTTTTCTTAATGTCCCTCCTAAACTCATTTTATAACTTGAAGTACCCATCCTTTTCACCCACAACTTTACTTTACAGCTTTTTGGATACCTCAACACCAAGCAATACTTTTCAAAAGGCATTTCAGAGCAACTTCCTTTCTTAATGTCCCTCCTAAACCTATTTTACAAGTTGAAGCACCCATCCTTTTCACCCACAACTTTACTTTACAGCTTTTTGGATACCTCTACACCAAGCAATACTTTTCAAAAGGCATTTCAGAGCGAGTTCCTTTCTTAATGTCCCTCCTAAACCCATTTTACAAGTTGAAGCATCCATCCTTTTCACCCACAACTTTACATTACAGCTTTTTGGATACCTCAACACCAAGCAATATCTTTCAAAAGGCATTTCAGAGCAAGTTCTTTTCTTAATGTCCCTCCTAAACCCATCTTACAAGTTGCAGCATCCATCCTTTTTACCCACAACTTTACTTTACAGATTTTTGGATACCTCAACACCAAGCAATTCTTTCAAAAGGCATTTCAGAGCAAGTTCTTTTCTTAATGTCTCGCTTAAACCCAATTTGAAACTTGGAGTACCCATCCTTTTTACCAACAACTTTACTTTACAGCTTTTTAGATACGTCAACACCAAGCAATACTTTTCAAAAGGCATTTCAGAGCAACTTCTTTTCTTAATGTCCCTCCTAAACCCAATTTTACAAGTTGAAGAATCCATCCTTTTCACCCACAACTTTACCTTAAAGCTTTTTGGATACCTCTACACCAAGCAATACTTTTCAAAAGGCAATTCAGAGCAAGTTCTTTTCATAATGTCCCTCCTAAACCCATTTTACAAGTTGAAGTACCCATCCTTTTCACCCACAACTTTACTTTACAGCTTTTTGCATACCTCAACACCAAGCAAGACCTTCAAAAGGCATTTCAAAGCAAGTTCTTTTCTTAATGTCCCTCCTAAACCCATTTTACAACTTGAAGTACCCATCCTTTTCAACAACAACTTTAATTTACAGCTTTATGGATATCTCAACACCAAGCAATACCTTCAAAAGGCATTTCATAGCAATCTCTTTTCATAATGTCCTTCTTGAACCCATTTTACAAGTTGAAGAATTCAACCTTTTCACCCACAACATTAGTTTCCAGATTTATGGATACCTCTACATCCAGCAATACTTTCAAAAGGCATTTCAGAGCAAGTTCCTTTCTTAATGTCCCTCCTAAACCCATTTTACAAGTTGAAGCATCCATCCTTTTCACCCACAACTTTACTTTACAGCTTTTTGGATACCTCAACACCAAACAATACCTTTCAAAAGGCATTTCAGAGCAACTTCTTTTCTTAATTTCCCTCCTAAACCCATTTTAAAACTTGAAGCATCCATCCTTTTCACCCACAACTTTACTTTACAGCTTTTTAGATATCTCAACACCAAGCAATACTTTCAAAAGGCATTTCAGAGCAAGTTCTTTTCATAATGTCCCTCCTAAACCCATTTTACAACTTGAAGTACCCATCCTTCTCACCCACAACTTTATTTTACAGCTTTTTGGATATCTCAACACCAAGCAATACTTTTCAAAGGGCGTTTCAAAGCAAGTTCTTTTCTTAATGTCCCTCCTAAACCCATTTTACAACTTGAAGTACCCATCCTTTTCACCCACAACTTTACTTTACAGCTTTTTGGATATTTCAACACCAAGGAATACCTTTCAAACGGCATTTCAGAGATACTTCTTTTCATAATGTCCCTCCTAAACCAATTTTACAACATGAAGTACCTATCCTTTTCACCCACAACTTTACTTTACAGCTTTTTGGATACCTCAACACCAATCAATACATTTCAAAAGACATTTCAGAAAAACTTCTTCTAAGAAGATCCGTCAGAAACAAATTTTTCAAGTAGTAGCCCCCATCATATTCACCTGAAACATCACTTCACTTCACCTCGTATATCTCAACAAAATGCAATATTGAAAGCCATGAATCTCAGGACACCATCTTATCTCATTATCACTCGTAAAACAATGTTATAAGATGAATCCTCCCCCCTTTTCACCAAAAACAGTACTTTGCAGCTTTTTGCATACCTCAATACCAAGAAATACTTTTCAAAAGACATTTCAGAGCAACTTCTTTTCTTAATGTCCCTCCTAAGCCCATTTTACAACTTGAAGTACCCATCCTTTTCACCCAAAACTTTACTTTACAGCTTTTTGGATATATCAACACCAAGCAATACTTTTCAAAAGGCATTTCAGAGCAAGTTCTTTTCTTAATGTCCCTTCTAAACCCATTTTACAAGTTGAAGCATCCATCCTTTTCACCCAAGACTTTACTTTACAGCTTTTTGGACACCTCAACAAAAAGTAATACTTTTCAAAAGGCATCTCAGAATAAGATCTTATCATAACTTCCCTCCTAAACCCATTTTACAAGTTGAAGCATCCACCCGTTTCATACACAATTTTACTTTGCCGCTTACTGGATATCTCAACCCCAAGCAATACTTTCAAAAGGCATTTCAGAACAACTTCTTTTCTTAATGTCCCTCCTAAACCCATTTTACAAGTTGAAGTACCCATCCTTTTCACCCAAAACTTTACTTTACAGCTTTTTGGATATCTCAACACCAAGTAATACCTTTCAAAAGGCATTCAGAGCAACTTCTTTTCTTAATGTCCCTCCTAAACCCATTTTACAAGTTGAAGAATCCATACTTTTCACCCACAACTTTACTTTACAGCTTTTTGGATACCTCAACACCAAGCAATACGTTTCAAAAAGCATTTCAGAGCAAGTTCTTTGCTTAATGTCCCTCCTAAACCCATTTTACAAGTTGAAGTACCCATCCTTTTCACCCACAACTTTACTTTACAGCTTTTTGGATATCTCAACACCAAGCAATACTTTTCAAAAGGCATTTCAGAGCAAGTTCTTTTCGTAATGTCCCTTCTAAACCCATTTTGCAACTTGAAGCATCCATCCTTTTCACTCACAACTTTACTTTACAGCTTTTTGGATACCTCAACACCCAGCAATACTTTCAAAAGGCATTTCGGAGCAACTTTATTTCTTAATGTCCCTCCTAAACCCATTTTACAACTTGAAGTACCCATCCTTTTCACCCACAACTTTACTTTACAGCTTTTTGGATACCTCAACACCAAGAAATACTTTCAAAAGGCATTTCAGAGCAAGTTTTTTTCATAATGTCCCTCCTAAACCCATTTTACAAGTTGAAGCATCCATCCTTTTCACCCATAACTTTACTTTACAGATTTTTGGATACATCAACACCAAGCAATACTTTCAAAAGGTATTTCAGAGCAACTTTTTTTCTTAATGTCCCTCCTAAACCCATTTTACAAGTTGAAGCACCCATCCTTTTCACACACAACTTTACTTTACAGTTTTTTGGATACCTCAACAACAAGAAATACGTTTCAAAGGCATTTCAGAGCAACTTCTTTTCTTAATGTCCCTCCTAGACCCATTTTACAACTTGAAGCATCCATCCTTTTCACCCACAACTTTACTTTAGAGCTTTTTTGATAACTCAACAACAAGTAATACCTTTCAAAAGGCATTTCAGAGAAAGTTCTTTTCATAATGCCCCTCCTAAACCCATTTTATATGTTGAAGCATCTATCCTTTTAACCCACAATTTTAATTTACAGCTTTTTGGATACCTCAACAACATGCAATTACTTTTCAAAAGGCATTTCAGAGCAAGTTCTTTTCTTAGTGTCCCTGTTAAACCCATTTTACAAGTTGAAGCATCCATCCTTTTCACCCTGAACTTTACTTTACAGCTTTTTGGATACCTCAAAACCTTGAAATACCTTTCAAAAGGCATTTCAAAGCAACTTCTTTTCTTAATGTCCCTCCTAAACCCATTTTACAACTTGAAGTACCCATCCTTTTCACCCACAACTTT
Source organism: Artemia sp. Qi Xiang Cuo (assembly GCF_049724085.1). Lineage (NCBI taxonomy): Eukaryota > Metazoa > Arthropoda > Branchiopoda > Anostraca > Artemiidae > Artemia > Artemia sp. Qi Xiang Cuo. The sequence continues at coordinate 8,200,060 of NC_142797.1, read as the reverse complement.
ACTTTACAGCTTTTTGGATAACTCAACACCAAGCAATACTTTTCAAAAGGCATTTCAGAGCAACTTCTTTTCTTAATGTCCCTCCTAAACCCATTTTACAAGTTGAAGTACCCATCCTTATCACCCAAAACTTTACTTTACAGCTTTTTGGATACCTCAACACCAAGCAATACCTTTCAAAAGGCATTTCAGAGCAACTTCTTTTCTTATTGTCCCTCCTAAACCCATTTTTTATGTTGAAGCATCCATCCTTTTCACCCACAATTTTAATTTACAGCTGTTTGGATAACTCAATACAAAGCAATACTTTTCAAAAGGCATTTCAGAGGGAGATCCTTTCTTAATGTCCCTCCTAAACCCATTTTACAAGTTGAAGCATCCATCCTTTTCACCCACAAATTTACTTTACAGCTTTTCGGATACATCAACACCGAACAATACATTTCAAAACGCATTTCAGAGCAAGTTCTTTTCTTAACGTCCCTCCTAAACCCATTTTACAAGTTGAAGTATCCATCCTTTTCACCCACAACTTTACTTTACAGCTTTTTGGATACTTCAACACCAAGCAATACTTTTCAAAAGGCATTTCAGAGCAAGTTCTTTTCTTAATGTCCCTCCTAAACCCATTTTACAACTTGAAGTACCCATCCTTTTCACCCACTAATTTACTTTACAGCTTTTTGGATACCTCTACACCAACCAATACTTTTCAAAAGGCAATTCAGAGCAAGTTCTTTTCATAATGTCCCTCCTAAACCCATTTTACAAGTTGAAGTACCCATCCTTTTCACCCACAACTTTACTTTACAGCTTTTTGCATACCTCAACACCAAGCAAGACCTTCAAAAGGCATTTCACAGCAAGTTCTTTTCTTAATGTCCCTCCTAAACCAATTTTACAACTTGAAGTACCCATCCTTTTCACCCCCAACTTTACTTTACAGCTTTTCGGATATCACAAAACCAAGCAATACCTTTCAACAGACATTTCAGAGCAATTTCTTTTCTTAATATTCCTTTTGAACTCATTATGAAAGATTAACCCTTAAATATATTCACCCACAACATCAGTTTACAGATGTACGGGCATCCCTAAACACCGACATACTTTTAAAAGGAATTTCCGAACAAGTTCTTTTCATAATGTCCCTCCTAAACCCATTTTACAACTTGAAATACCCATCCTTTTCACCCACAACTTTACTTTACAGCTTTTTGGATACATCAACATTAAGCAATACCTTTCAAAGGCATTTAGAGCAATTTCCTTTCTTAATGTCCCTCCTAAACCCATTTTTCAAGTTGAAGTACCCATCCTTTTCACCCAAAACTTTACTTTACAGCTTTTTGGATACCTCAATACCAAGCAATACCTTTCAAAAGGCATTTTAGAGCAACTTCCTTTCTTAATGTCCCTCCTAAACCCATTTTTCAAGTTGAAGTACCCATCCTTTTCACCCAAAACTTTACTTTACAGCTTTTTGGATATCTCAAAACCAAGCAATACATTTCAAAAGGCATTTCAGAGCAACTTCTTTTCTTAATGTCCCTCCTAAACCCATTTTACAACTTGAAGTACCCATCCTTTACACCCAAAACTTTACTTTACATCTTTTTGGATAACTCAACACCAAGCAATACATTTCAAAAGGCATTTCAGAGCAACTTCTTTTCTTAATGTCCCTCCTAAACCCATTTTACAACTTGAAGTACCCATTCGTTTCACCCACAACTTTACTTTACAGCTTTTTGGATATCTCAACACCAAGCAATACTTTTCAAAAGGCATTTCAGAGCAAGTTCCTTTCTTAATGTCCCTTCTAAACCCATTTTAAAACTTGAAGCATCCATCCTTTTCACCCACAACTTTACTTTCCAGCTTTTTGGACACCTCAACAACAAGCAATACTTTCAAAAGGCATTTCAGAGTAAGTTCTTTTCTTAATGTCCCTACTAAACCCATTTTACAACTTGAAGTATCCATCCTTTTCACCCACAACTTTACTTTACAGCTTTTTGGATACCTCAACACCAAGCAATACATTTCAAAGGCATTTCAGAGCAACTTCATTTCTTAATGTCCCTCCTAAACCCATTTTACAAGTTGAAGCATCCATCATTTTCACCCACAACTTTACTTTACGGCTTTTTGGATACCTCAACACCAAGTAATACTTTTCAAAAGGCATTTCAGAGCAACTTCTTTTCTTAATGTCCCTCCTAAGCCCATTTTACAAGTTGAAGTACCCATCCTTTTCACCCAAAACTTTACTTTACAGCTTTTTGGATATCTCAACACCAAGCAATACTTTTCAAAAGGCATTTCAGAGCAAGTTCCTTTTTTTATTGTCCCTCCGAAACCAATTTTACAACTTGAAGTAGCCATCCTGTTCACCCACAACATTACATTACTGCTTTTCGAATAGATCAAAACCATTAAATACTTTTCAATAGATATTTCAGAGGACGTTACTTTTATAATGTCCCTCCTAGACTCATTTTACAAGTTGAAGTACCCATCGTTTTCACTCACACCTTAACTTTACAGCTTATTGGATATATCAACACCAAGCAATACTTTTCAAAAGGCATTTCAGAGCAACTTCATTTCTTAATGTCCCTCCTAAACATACTTTACAACTTGAAGTACCCATCCTTTTCACCCACAACTTTACTTTACAGCTTTTTGGATACCTCAACACCAAGCAATACCTTTCAAAAGGCATTTCAGAGCAACTTCTTTTCTTATTGTCCCTCCTAAACCCATTTTATATCTTGAAGCATCCATCCTTTTCACCCTCAATTTCAATTTACAGCTTTTTGGATATCTCTACACCAAGCAATACCTTTCAAAAGACATCTCAGAACAAGTTCCTATCTTAATGTCCCTCCTAAACCCATTTTACAACTTGAAGCATCCATCATTTTCACCCACAACTTTACTTTACAGCTTTTTGGATAACTCAACACCAAGCAATATCTTTCAAAAGGCATTTCAGAGCACGTTCTTTTCTTAATGCCCTCCTAAACCCATTTTACAAGTTGAAGCACCCATCCTTTTCACCCACAACTTTACTTTATAGCTTTTTGGATACTTCAACACCAAGCAATACTTTTCAAAAGGCATTTCAGAGCAAGTTCTTTTCTGAATGTCCCTCCTAAACCCATTTTACAGGTTGAAGCATCAATCCTTTTCACACACAACTTTACTTTACAGCTTTTCGGATATCTCAACACAAAGCAATACTTTTCAAAGGCATTTCAGAGCAAGTTCTTTTCATAATGCCCCTCCTAAACCCATTTTACAACTTGAAGTACCCATCCTTTTCACCCACAACTTTACTTTACAGCTTTTTGGATACCTCAACACCAAGCAAGACCTTCAAAAGGCATTTCAAAGCAAGTTCCTTTCTTAATGTCCCTCCTAAACCAATTTTAAAAGTTGAAGTACCCACCCTTTTCAACCACAACTTTAATTTACAGCTTTTTGGATACATCAACACCAAGCAATACTTTTCAAAAGACATTTCAGAGCAACTTCTTTTCATAATGTCCCTACTAAACCCATTTTACAAGTTGAAGCTTCCATTCTTTCCACCCACAACTTTACTTTACAGCTTTTTGGATACCTCAACACCAAGCAATACATTCAAAAGGCATTTCAGAGCAAGTTCCTTTCTTAATGTCCTTCCTAAACCCATTTTACAAGTTGAAGCATCCATCATTTTCATCCACAACTTTACTTTACAGCTTTTTGGATACCTCAACACCAAGCAATACATTTCAAAAGGCATTTCAGAGCAACTTCTTTTCTTAATGTCCCTCCTAAACCCATTTTACAAGTTGAAGTACCCATTTTTTTCACCCACAACTTTACTTTACAGCTTTTTGGATACCTCAACACCAAGCAATACCTTCAAAAGGCATTTCAAAGCAAGTTCTTTTCTTAATGTCCCTCCTAAACCCATTTTACAACTTGAAGTACCCATCTTTTTCACCCACAACTTTACTTTACAGCTTTTCGGATATTTCAACACCAAGCAATACCTTTCAAAAGACATTTCAGAGCAACTTCTTTTCTTAATGTCTGTCCTAAACCCATTTTTCAACTTGAAGTACCCATCCTTTTCACCCACAACCTTATTTTACAGCTTTTTGGATACCTCAACACCAAGCAATACTTTTCAAAAGGCATTTCAGAGCAACTTGTTTTCTTAATGTCCCTCCTAAACCCATTTTACAAGTTGAAGTACCCATCCTTTTCACCCACAACTTTACTTTACAGCTTTTTGGATATCGCAACACCAAGCAATACTTTTCAAAAGGCATTTCAGAGCAAGTTATTTTCATTATATCCCTCCTAAACCAATTTTACAAGTTGAAGCATCCATCCTTTTACCTCAACACCAAGCAATACTTTCAAAAGGCATTTCAGAGCAAGTTCCTTTCTTAATGTCCCTCCTAAACCCATTTTACAACTTGAAATACCCATCCTTTTCACCCACAACTTTACTTTACAGCTTTTTGGATACATCAACATTAAGCAATACCTTTCAAAGGCATTTAGAGCAATTTCCTTTCTTAATGTCCCTCCTAAACCCATTTTACAAGTTGAAGTACCCATCCTTTTCACCCAAAACTTTACTTTACAGCTTTTTGGATACCTCAACACCAAGCAATACTTTTCAAAAGGAATTTCAGAGCAACTTCTTTTCTTAATTTCCCTCCTAAACCCATTTTATAAGTTGAAGCACCCATCCTTTTCACCCACAACTTTACTTTACAGCTTTTTGGATATCTCAACACCAAGCAATACTTTTCAAAAGGCATTTCAGAGGGAGATCCTTTCTTAATGTCCCTCCTAAGCCCATTTTACAAGTTGAAGCATCCATCCTTTTCACCCACAACTTTACTTTACAGCTTTTTGGATACCTCAACACCGAGCAATATATTTCAAAACGCATTTCAGAGCATGTTCCTTTCTTAATGTCCCTCCTAAACCCATTTTACAACTTGAAGCAACCATCCTTTTCACCCACAACTTTACATTACATCTTTTTGGATACCTCAACAGCAAGAAATATATTCAAAAAGCGACTCAGTGAAACTTCCTATCTTTTGACCGGTCTTCAACCATTTTAATAAGAAGAATTACCGCCGAGTGTCACAAAAAAATTGATATTACAGATTGTAATATACATAAAAAAAAAGCGAGACCTTTCAAAAAGATGTAAAGAGAAAGTTATTTTAATATTGTCTATTTTAACTACATCTCCCATCTTAAAGCATCCGTCCTCTCCACCCATAATATTACTTTACAGCTTTTTGGATACCTCTACACCAAGCAATACTTTTCAAAAGGCAATTCAGAGCAAGTTCTTTTCATAATGTCCCTCCTAAGCCCATTTTACAAGTTGAAGTACCCATCCTTTTTCACCCACAACTTTACTTTACAGCTTTTTGGATACCTCAACACCAAGCAATACCTTTCAAAAGGCATTTCAGAGCAACTTCTTTGCTTAATGTCCCTCCTAAACCCATTTTACAACTTGAAGTACCCATTCTTTTCACCCACAACTTTACTTTACAGCTTTTTGGATATCTCAACACCAAGTAATACTTTTCAAAAGGCATTTCAGAGCAAGCTCTTTTCTTAATATCCCTTCTAAACCCATTTTAAAACTTGAAGCATCCATCCTTTTCACCCACAACTTTACTTTACAGCTTTTTGGACACCTCAACACCAAGCAATACTTTCAAAAGGCAATTCAGAGCAAGTTCCTTTCTTAATGTCCCTCCTAAACCCATTTTACAACTTGAAGTACCCATCCTTTTCACCCACAACTTTACTTTACAGCTTTTTGGATACATCAACACCAAGCAATACCTTTCAAAGGCATTTCAGAGCAACTTCCTTTCTTAATATCCCTCCTAAACCCATTTTACAAGTTGAAGCATCCATCATTTTCACCCACAACTTTACTTTACGGCTTTTTGGATACCTCTACACCAAGCAATACTTTTCAAAAGGCATTTCAGAGTAACTTCTTTTCTTAATGTCCCTCCTAAGCCCATTTTACAAGTTGAAGTACCCATCCTTTTCACCCAAAACATTACTTTACAGCTTTTTGGATATCTCAACACCAAGCAATTACTTTTCAAAAGACATTTCAGAACAAGTTCTTTTAATAATGTGCCTCATCTCCCCAATTCTACAACCAGAGGACCCCATACTTTTAACCCACCACATTATTGTAAAGGTAATCGAATATATCAACAAAAAGAAATACTTTTCGAAAGACATTTCAAAACAAGTTCTTTTCATAATATCCGTCCTAATCCCATTTTTCAACTTGAAGGATCCATCATTTTCACCCACAACTTTATTTTACAGCTTTTTGGATACCTCAACACCAAGCAATACTTTTCAAAAGGCATTTCAAAGCAACTTCTTTTCTTAATGTCCCTCTTAAACATACTTTACAACTTGAAGTAACCATCCTTTTCACCCACAACTTTACTTTACAGCTTTTTGGATACCTCAAAACCAAGTAATACATTTCAAAAGGCATTTCAGAGCAACTTCTTTTCTTATTGTCCCTCCTAAACCCATTTTACATGTAGAAGGATCCATCCTTTTCACCCACAATTTTAATTTACAGCTTTTTGGATATCTCAACCCCAAGCAATACTTTTCAAAAGGCATTTCAGAACAAGTTCCTTTCTTAATGTCCCTCCTAAACCCATTTTACAAGTTGAAGTATCCATCCTTTTCACCCACAACTTTACATTACAGCTTTTTGGATAACTCAACACCAAGTAATACCTTTCAAAAGGCATTTTAGAGCAAGTTCCTTTCCTAATGTCCGTCCTAAACCCATCTTACAAGTTGAAGTAACCCTCCTTTTCACCAACAACATTACTTTATAGCTTTTTGGATACTTAACCACCAAGAAATACCTTTCAAAAGGTATATCAGAGCAACTTCTTTTCTTAATATCCCTCCTAAACCCATTTTACAAGTTGAAGTACCCATCCTTTTCACCCACAACTTTACTTTACAGCTTTTTGGATACCTCAACAGCAAGCAATACCTTTCAAAAGGCATTTCAGAGCAAGTTCTTTTCTTAATTTCCCTCCTAAACCCATTTTACAAGTTGAAGTACCCATCCTTTTCACCCACAACTTTACTTTACAGCTTTTTGGATATATCAACACCAAGCAATACTTTTCAAAAGGCATTTCAGAGCAACTTCTTTTCATAATGTCCCTCCTAAACCCATTTTACAACTTGAAGCTTCCATTCTTTCCACCCACAACTTTACTTTACAGCTTTTTGGATACCTCAACACCAAGCAAAACTTTCAAAAGGCATTTCAGAGCAAGTTCATTTCTTAATATCCCTCCTAAACCCATTTTACAAGTTGAAGCATCCATCCTTTTCACCCACAACTTTACTTTACAGCTTTTTGGATAACTCAACACCAAGCAATACCTTTCAAAAGGCATTTCAGAGCAAGTTCTTTTCTTAATGTCCCTCCTAAACCCATTTTACAAGTTGAAGTACCCATTTTTTTCACCCACAACTTTACTTTACAGCTTTTTGGATACCTCAACACCAAGCAATACCTTCAAAAGGCATTTCAAAGCAAGTTCTTTTCTTAATGTCCCTCCTAAACCCATTTTACAAGTTGAAGTACCCATCTTTTTCACCCACAACTTTACTTTACAGCTTTTTGGATATCTCAACACCAAGCAATACCTTTCAAAAGACATTTCAGAGCAACTTCTTTTCTTAATGTCTGTCCTAAACCCATTTTCCAACTTGAAGCAACCATCCTTATCACCCACAACTTTACTTTAGAGCTTGTTGGATACCTCAACACCAAGAAATACCTTTCAAAAGGCATTTCAGAGCAACTTTATTTCTTATTGTCCCTTCTAAACCCATTATACAAGTTAAAGAACCAATCCTTGTCACCCACAACTTTACTTTACAGCTTTTTTTATATCGCAACACCAAGCAATACTTTTCAAAAGGCATTTCAGAGCAAGTTATTTTCATTATATCCCTCCTAAACCAATTTTACAAGTTGAAGCATCCATCCTTTTCACCCACAACTTTACTTTACAGCTCTATGGATACCTCAACTCCAAGCAATACTTTCAAAAGGCATTTCAGAGCAAGTTCTTTTCTTAATGTCCCTCCTAAACCCATTTTAAAACTTGAAGTACCCATCCTTTTCACCAACAACTTTACTTTACAGATTTTTGGATACCTCGACACCAAGCAATACTTTCAAAAGACATTTCAGAGCAAGTTATTTTCATCATATCCAGCCTAAGACCATATTTTAACTATAAGTACCTATTAATTTTATACACCTAATGACATTACTTAGTTTCGGTTACCTAATCACAAAGAAATTCTTATCAAAAGACTTATTTTAGAACCTTCTTCTAATAGTTTCACTGCTAAACCAATTTTAAAACTTGGAGAATCCATCCTTTGGTTAGGTTACGTTAGGTTAGTCTACATATACGTGCGTCCGTAGGATAACCCAACCTAATCTATCCTAACTTAATTTTGCCTAACCTAACCTAAGCTTCACTTAGCCTAACCTAATCTAGCCTGACCCTAACCTAATATAATCTAGCCTGACCTAGCCTAACCTAACCTTCCCAACTTTTAATGGCCTTATGTATAAATTTAATAGTGGCGTGTACCACCCTAACTTTTACTTGCTTTATGTATAAATTTCTTTGAGGCGGGCGCTACTTAACCTACTTTAAGTTACTAATCATGTCTAACCTAACCGAAACAAGCATCTCAACTTTTACCGGCTTTATGTATAAATTTCATAGTGGCGCACGCCACCCCAACTATTACCGGCTCGTTGTGGGTGAAAAGGATGGATAGCTTCAACTTGTAAAATTGGTTTAGGAGGGACATTAAGAAAAGAACTTGCTTTGAAATGCCTTTTGAAGGTATTGCTTGGTGTTGAGGTATCCAAAAAGCTGTAAAGTAATGTTGTGGGTGAAAAGGATGGATGCTTCAAGTTGTAAAATGGGTTTAGGAGGGACATTAAGAAAAGGAACTTGCTCTGAAATGACTTTTGAAAAGTATTGCTTGGTGTTGATATATCAAAAGAGCTGTAAAGTAAAGTTCTTGGTGAAAAGGATGAATGCTTCAACTTGTAATATAGGCTTAGGAGGGACATTATGAAAAGATCTTGCTCTGAAATGCCTTTTGAAAATAATTGCTTGGTGTTGAGGTATCCAAAAAGCTGTAAAGTAAAGTTGTGGGGGAAAAGGATGGATGCTTCAACTTGTAAAATGGGTTTAGGAGGGGCATTAAGAAAAGAACTTGCTCTGAAATGCCTTTTGAAAAGTATTGCTTGGTGTTGAGATATCCAAAAAGCTGTAAAGTAAAGTTATGGGTGAAAAGGATAGGTACTTCATGTTGTAAAATGGGTTTAGGAGGGACATTAAGAAAAGACCTTGCTCTGAAATGCCTTTTGAAAAGTATTGCTTGGTGTTGAAGCATCCAAAAAGCTATAAAGGAAAGTTGTGGATGAAAAGGATGGGTAAGATTAAGAAAGGAACTTGCTCTGAAATACCTTTTGAAAAGTATTGCTTGGTGTTGAGATATCCAAAAATGAGATATCCATACGTAACATGTTTTTGTGTACTTGTGTAATGTACACATAATATTTGTTTAATATACACATTTTGTGTACCTGTGCAATATGTAATATACATACGTTACATTTTTTGTGTACTTGTGTAATGTACACATAATATTTGTGTAATATACACATTTTGTGTACCTGTGCAATATGTAATATACATACGTAACATGTTTTTGTGTACTTGTGTAATGTACACATAATATTTGTTTAATATACACATTTTGTGTACCTGTGCAATATGTAATATACATACGTAACATTTTTTTGTGTACTTGTGTAATGTACACATAATATTTGTGTAATATACACATTTTGTGTAACTGTGTAATATGTAGTATACATACGTGACATGTTTTTGTGTACTTGTGTAATGTACACATAATATTTGTTTAATATACACATTTTGTGTACCTTTGCAATATGTAATATACATACGTAACATGTGTTTGTGTACTTGTGTAATCTACACATAATATTTGTTTAATATACACATTTTGTGTACCTGTGCAAAATGTAATATACATACGTAACATTTTTTTGTGTACTTGTGTTATGTACACATTATATTTGTGTAATATACACATTTTGTGTGCCTGTGTAATATTTAATATAAATACGTGACATGTTTTTGTTTACTTGTGTAATGTACACATAATATTTGTGTAATATACACATTTTGTGTACCTGTGCAATATTTAATATAAATACGTGACATGTTTTTGTGTACTTGTGTAATGTACACATAATATTTGTTTAATATACACATTTTGTGTACCTGTGCAATATGTAATATACATTCGTAACATTTTTTTGTGTACTTGTGTAATGTACACATAATATTTGTTTAATATACACATTTTGTGTACCTGTGCAATATTTAATATAAATACGTGACATGTTTTTGTGTACTTGTGTAATGTACACATAATATTTGTTTAATATACACATTTTGTGTACCTGTTCAATATGTAATATAAATACGTGACATGTTTTTGTGTATTTGTGTAATGTACACATAATATTTGTTTAATATACACATTTTATGTACCTGTGCAATATGTAATATACATACGTAACATGTTTTTGTGTACTTGTGTAATGTACACATAATATTTGTTTAATATACACATTTTATGTACCTGTGCAATATGTAATATACATACGTGACATTTTTTTGTGTACTTGTGTAATGTACACATAATATTTGTTTAATATACACATTTTATGTACCTGTGCAATATGTAATATACATACGTGACATGTTTTTGTGTACTTGTGTAATGTACACATAATATTTGTGTAATATACACATTTTGTGTACCTGTGTAATATGTAATATACATACGTGACATGTTTTTGTGTACCTGTGCAATGTACACATAATATTTGTTTAATATACACATTTTGTGTACCTGTTTAATATGTAATATACATACGTAACATTTTTTTGTGTTCCTGTGTAATGTACACATAATATTTGTGTAATATACACATTTTGTGTACCTGTGCAATATTTAGTATACATACGTAACATGTTTTTGTGTACTTGTGTAATGTACACATAATATTTGTTTAATACACACATTTTGTGTACCTGTGTAATATGTAATATACATACGTGACATTTTTTTGTGTACTTGTGTAATGTACACATAATATTTGTTTAATATACACATTTTATGTACCTGTGCAATATGTAATATACATACGTGACATGTTTTTGTGTACTTGAGTAATGTACACATAATATTTGTGTAATATACACATTTTGTGTACCTGTGTAATGTGTAATATACATACGTAACATTTTTTTGTGTACCTGTGTAATGTACACATAATATTTGTTTAATATACACATTTTGTGTACCTGTGCAATATGTAATATACATACGTAACATTTTTTGTGTACTTGTGTAATGTACACATAAATTTGTGTAATATACACATTTTGTGTATCTGTGTAATATGTAATATACATACGTGACATGTTTTTGTGTACTTGTGTAATGTACACATAATATTTGTGTAATATACACATTTTGTGTACCTGTGTAATATGTAATATACATACGTGACATTTTTTTGTGTACTTGTGTAATCTACACATAATATTTGTTTAATATACACATTTTGTGTACCTGTGCAATATGTAATATACATACTTAACATTTTTTTGTGTACTTGTGAAATATACACATAATATTTGTGTAATATACACATTTTGTGTACCTGTGTAATATTTAATATAAATACGTAACATTTTTTTGTTTTCTTATTTAATGTAAACAAAATATTTGTGTAATATACACATTTTGTTTATCTGTTCAATATTTAATATAAAGACGTAACATTTGTTTGTTTTCTTGTGTAATATACACAAAATATTTGTGTAATATACACATTTTGTTTACCTGTGCAATATGTAATATACATACGTAACATTTTTTTGTGTACTTGTGTAATGTACACATAATATTTGTGTAATACACACATTTTGTGTACCTGTGTAATATGTAATATACATACGTGACATTTTTTTGTGTACTTGTGTAATGTACACATAATATTTGTTTAATATACACATTTTATGTACCTGTGCAATATGTAATATACATACGTGACATGTTTTTGTGTACTTGTGTAATGTACACATAATATTTGTTTAATATACACATTTTATGTACCTGTGCAATATGTAATATACATACGTGACATTTTTTTGTGTACTTGTGTAATGTACACATAATATTTGTTTAATATACACATTTTATGTACCTGTGCAATATGTAATATACATACGTGACATGTTTTTGTGTACTTGTGTAATGTACACATAATATTTGTGTAACATACACATTTTGTGTACCTGTGTAATATGTAATATACATACGTGACTTGTTTTTGTGTACTTGTGTAATGTACACATAATATTTGTGTAATATACACATTTTGTGTACCTGTGTAATATGTAATATACATACGTGACATTTTTTTGTGTACTTGTGTAATGTACACATAATATTTGTGTAATATACACATTTTGTGTACCTGTGTAATATGTAATATACATACGTGACATTTTTTTGTGTACTTTTGTAATGTACACATAATATTTGTGTAATATACACATTTTGTGTACCTGTGTAATATGTAATATACATATGTGACATTTTTTTGTGTACTTGTGTAATGTACACATAATATTTGTTTAATATATACATTTTGTGTACCTGTGTAATATGTAATATACATACGTTACATTTTTTGTGTACTTGTGTAATGTACACATAATATTTGTGTAATATACACATTTTGTGTACCTGTGTAATATGTAATATACATACGTGACATGTGTTTGTGTACTTGTGTAATGCACACATAATATTTGTTTAATATACACATTTTGTGTACCTGTGCAATATGTAATATACATACGTGACATGTTTTTGTGTACTTGTGTAATGTACACATAATATTTGTGTAATATACACATTTTGTGTACCTGTGTAATATGTAATATACATACGTGACATTTTTTTGTGTACTTGTGTAATGCACACATAATATTTGTTTAATATACACATTTTGTGTACCTGTGCAATATGTAATATAGATACGTTACATTTTTTTGTGTACTTGTGTAATGTACACATAATATTTGTGTAATATACACATTTTGTGTACCTGTGTAATATGTAATTTACATAAGTGACATGTTTTTGTGTACTTGTGTAATGTACACATAATATTTGTGTAATATACACATTTTGTGTACCTGTGTAATATGTAATATACATACGTAACATGTTTTTGTGTACTTGTGTAATGTACACATAATATTTGTTTAATATACACATTTTGTGTAACTGTTTAATATGTTATATACATACGTAACATGTTTTTGTGTTCTTGTGTAATCTATACATAATATTTGTTTAATATACACATTTTGTGTACCTGTGCAATATGTAATATAAATACGTAACATTTGTTTGTGTACTTGTGTAATGCACACATAATATTTGTGTAATATACACATTTTGTGTACCTGTGCAATATGTTATATACATTCATTACATTTTTTTGTGTACTTATGTAATGCACACATAATATTTGTTTAATATACGCATTTTGTGTAACTGTGTAATATGTAGTATACATTCGTGACATGTGTTTGTGTAGTTATGTAATGTACACATAATATTTGTTTAATATACACATTTTGTGTACCTGTGTAATATGTAATATACATACGTGACATGTTTTTGTGTACTTGTGTAATGTATACAAAATATTTGTGTAATATACACATTTTGTGTACCTGTGTAATATGTAATATACATACGTGACATTTTTTTGTCTATTTGTGTAATGTACACATAATATTTGTGTAATATACACATTTTGTGTACCTGTTCAATATGTAATATAAATACGTGACATGTTTTTGTGTACTTGTGTAATGTACACATAATATTTGTTTAATATACACATTTTATGTACCTGTGCAATATGTAATATACATACGTAACATGTTTTTGTGTAATGTGTAATTGCATACTTGTGTAATATTGTAAATATGTATGTCTCGTTTGAGATAATTTAAAATGGTAAACGGTAACGCCAAAGAGTTTTGCACCGTTGACAGCTTGTGAGCTCTCAGACGATGCACAATAGACAATTTGAATGGAACGTATATTAGATGGCGCTTGCGGTTAACCAAACTGTTAGTAGGCCAAAATACAAGTCTGTGATATTCAAAACTTTTCAGTTCTGTTTATCTTTGTCAATGGTACCTGATTCCTTCCTTTGCGGAACGGTCTCTTCGATTCTTAAACGCGGAAGACACCCTTTTTATTGCAGTTGATACAGGCCCATCACTGTTGCTTGCAATATTAGTAAGGTTTTTGAATATGTTCTGCTCCCATATATTATTGAACGAACTGCGAAAAACTCAAACCAATTTGGGTTTCAACCTCGTATTGGGTTTTAGCATACGCATAAGGTTTTAGCTTCAACTCTTTCTGATGCCCAGTCTAAAGGTTACGAATTACATATTTGCGCTTTGGATTTATCGAAAGCCTTCGATAGTATTTGCCATGCACAAATATGGCACTCTTTGTCAGAGTTTGGAGTGAATCCTTCTGTCATTCATGTATTAAAATTTTGGTATAGGAATTCGTTTCTTCGTTTAAAATCTGATACAGGGTACTGCGGTAATATACCAGTTCAATCTGGAGTACGACAGGGTGGGGTGCTATCACCTTATCTATTTAATGCTTGCATTCAAAATGTGTTGTTAGGAATCAAACCCTCGTATTTTTATAATTTATCTGATGTGTCTTATATTGCGTATGCGGACGACCTGCTAGTTTTAAGCCGAACCAAGTCTATTTTAGCACTATCGGTGCAACGTATTTCTATAATGTTTCAGGATGTTGGTCTGTTTTTGAATTTTGATAAATGCGAATATTTAGTTTTCAATCCCAAATCATCTGATCATAATTTGTCTTGTGGATCCTCAGTAATTCGCAATGTTGCGAGTTTACGGTGGTTAGGAATTAGTATTTGTTCTACACTAACTTTTTTGCGACTTCAAGTTTTGAGAGATGTAAAAGAAAAGCTGAAGATCGAATATGCGAAAATTGTACATAACCGTGGAAAATATTCACGCCGAGCTTTAGCTAAAATTTATTCCACATATTGTGACCATTCTGTCTTGTTTTTAAGTGGAATGTGTTTGTTATTGAATAAGAACGATTTGTGCCAGATCCGTATCGCTTATTTTAGATATTGCAAATTTTTATTGTACCTTCCCACTTCATATCGTAATACACGTGTTATTGAGAAGTATGGTGCTACCGACATTATCCAATCGTTTGAATTGCTTAGTAATAATTTGACAAGAAATGCCTTTGTGTCCCTTGGCCCAAACCATAATATTATCCGTGTGTTTTTGTCAGTGATTTAGGTTTAAGTTATCTTTGTTTCTGTGTATTTGATTTTTTTTTCTTTTTAGTGTACTTTACTCCGCTTGTTTTGTATAAAAGTGGGTTATAAATAAATTATTATTATTATTAAAATAAATGATAGATTTGCTTTGATTTGTTGGTAAAGGTACATGAAAATAAATCAAAACCTAAACAATGGTGGAAAGAGACTCAACACTGGGAATAGACTCTCAGTGCTTCATCTGTATGGTTTTATGTGAGACCTATTGGGTCTAATACTCGAAATAAAACAAGCAAATATGTCAAATCACAGGTCCAGATATAGCAATACACCTTAATGCATAATGCTTTGTTTAAACAAGGCTAGTTTCACACACATTAGGTTATATCGTCCATCAGTTTGGACCAGAATGTGAGTAAACCTTGAAAGCTGGGTGTTCAAACAGTATCGGATTTTTGATTTGACTATGATCATGTTCATGTTAAACCCCGTATTAATTGGGGTTACAGCTTGTCTGATTTGCCAAATAATTATAATATAAATTTTTCATTTTTGTGCAACAACGCGAATAAGGCGAAAATTATTATAAAACTGAAGTAGAACATTGTTTATTTTTCTTATTCATCTATGTGTTAAAATAAACATCCGGGTACAAGTTCGAAATGGCTATCAGTTCTGAAAGAAACAAAGCTCTAGTACCTTCTAATAAGGAGGTTGATAAGAGGGAGGAAGGCGGGAGTTCTTCTATTTCTTTTATGCATGAAAGTGAGAGGAGGTAAAATTTGCTTCCCGCATTTAGTGTGTAAGCTTCCTAAGACGTTGAGCCCTTGTTCAGAATTGGGCTTGTATTCGTGTCAAAGTGGCTTTCCTATTCTTTTTTAATTTTTTTAGGTCTATTCTTGAAACCGTTTTATACTTTTGTGTCTTTTCTTTCTGACAGAGAGGAAGATTTGGCATATTCGAATCGTCTTCTATCTAACATTAATAAAAAAAAAAAAATCTTTTTTGCATGAATTAACCTAACCTTCAATTTTAGTTCTGCCTGTGGCAACAGAGGCACCAAGGATCAAGGAAGAGCCTCTAATCAACCTTCCAGTTTCCCACATCTATGATGTCCTTCAACTCTGGTTGGATGTAGGTATTAAAGGCTACCCAGATTTGCCTGATAGTTGCATGGTAGTGTTTCCAGACCTTCCCCTTTGACGGGTGCCCGGCGGATGCCAGTTAAGGACACAAAAACTAGATATTGAAGACTTATTATGGTACTTCGAGTAATTTAAATTAGTTGATGTCAAACTGGGAAAACTTCATTTGAAAAACCAGCTATCTTGCTTGTTGCTGCCAGCAAAGAATGGTCACCGTTTATGATTTGCCACACAAATAGTTATCAGTATTTCTGGTGATTTTTGCTTTCAGTCAGTCACACTAAAAGTTTTGAAAAAACCAAGATTAATCGAAGAAGTTGGATAAAATTTCTGGGTCAGGTCTTATGGTTGAAGGATGACAGTTTGTCAAAATTGTGCTAATAGTAGAAGGGCCTTATTGACTCCGAACGGGGCACCAAATATGGGCATAGAGTCATTAGGGAGAACACGTTGTTAATGGGGTCAATGACCTCTTTTTCCAAGGTCGATGTTGTTGTTGTTTTCGAGGCAATTGTCAAGGTCAATGTTGTTGTTGTTGTTGTAAGTGCATGCTCTCAGCGAATTTTATGATCCAGAAATAGTATTTGTTGTTTTTTTGGTCATGTACATGCTTGAGGCGAATGTTATGGTGTCCAGAAATAGTATTTGTTGTTGTTGCTCGAGCCAAATGTTATGAGTTTCCCAGAAACAGTTAGATCACGTGTTTCCTTCTCAGCCAATCAGCGAGTCGGTTACATCCCCCTTCTCAACCAATCAGAGGGCTTGTTACATATGGTTTTCCCCGTTACATAACAATTCGCCATTGAGATTTCGTATATAACGGACATACAATGTGATTAAATTATCAGAAAGTATTTTGACATAGTGGATGCAACAATGGATAAATTTAACTCTTTAGAAGCATTGACAGCCGCAATTAGCAATGTAAGTGCATTTTTATTTTCAAACGAATTTTCCTTGGACATCCTCCAGTATCTTCAGCTAAAACGTCAATCTATTCCTTTACCCCAAACCCCCCCCCCCAAACCATACAAACATCATTATAATCAATGGAAAACATAAAATATATTCTTTTTACCCCCCCCCCCACCATTTTTTTACAATCCCAAATTCTCGCAAAAAGAAATAATTATCCTTTTGTTAAATTTTTGCTTTTCTCAATTGTAATCTTTTCTCTAACTGAGACATCCATCGCTCTGTTGTTATTAGCTCGCTCTGATTTTACACAAGACTCCACTGTGAGGCCTACAATTAGCTCTCACCCTTTTCAGATGTGTTCACGCTATCGGTCTAGTCAAAGGGTTATGTTTTGGCTGTCAAATTAAAACAGTTTTAAGCAAAAAGAGAATGCTGTATATTAAGCTTGTAGTTTCGTAACCTTGTATTTGTCAGAGAAGCGATGAAAGAGATTATTTTCAAATTAAGTTTAACAATATATTTAGAACATTATGTGAAAGGGGGGAGGGGGCAATACATTGCTTCTAACAGCTTCGTTGTAAGTAAATTATGGAAAGGGGGAGCGCAATGCATTCAAGTCTACCGCCATCAGTGTAAAATGAAAACAAACTATTTCTATGAAATAAAAGTAAGGGGGGATTATCTTCAAACAAAATCGGCCGGCGTTTGAACGGCTCATTGAGCTATAATTCTCAGATTCAAAAGGATGCGATATCTTTCGGGGGGGGGGGGGGGTATTTTTCCATGTCTTTTCTCAGGGATATTTTCCGTTTGGGTTATTTTCCTCGGGGTGTTTTTTCTGGGGTTATGGTAAATACCCGCTATCGTAAAAGGATATGTAAAGATAAAAAAAAACTGTTAATACATTAAAGGCATCAAACAAGGCATGCTCAATGCAGATTAAAACCAGAAAAGAACAGAAACGCCTAAAAATAAGAAATTATGACTACTTATATTGGCCGGATTTTGACTGGCTCAGTGAGCCGTAATTCTCATATTCAAAAGGATGCGATATCTTTCGGTGCGGGGAGGGGGGGGATATTTGTCCAAGTCGTGTCTCAGGGATATTTTCCGTGGGGATTATTTTCCTCGGGGTGTTTTTTCTGGAGGTGGGGTAAATACCAGCTATCGTAAAAGGATATGGAAAGATAAAAAATACCGTTAATACTTTAAATGCATCAAACAAGGCATGCTCAAGGCAGATTAAAACCAGAAAAGAACAGAAACGCCTAAAAATAATAAATTATGCCGACTTATATAGGCCGGCTTTTGAACGGCTCAGTGAGCCGTAATTCTTCTTTCTCAGATTCAAAAAAAGGATGCGAGATCTTTCGGTGGGGGGAGGGGGTATTTTTCCATATCTTTTCTCAGGGATATTTTCCGTGGGGGTTATTTTCCTTGGGGTGTTTTTTCGGGAGGTTTTGTAAATACCAGCTATCGTAAAAGGATATGGAAAGATTAAAAAATACCGTTAATACTTTAAATGCATCAAACAAGGCATGATCAATGCAGATTAAAACCAGAAAAGAACAGAAATGCCTAAAAATAAGAAATTATGCCGACTTATATAGGCTGGCTTTTGAACGGCTCAGTGAGCCGTAATTCTTCTTTCTCGGATTCAAAAAAAGGATGCAACTAGTATATTTCATAAAATTTTTTTACGTCGTGCTTTCTAAGTGATAAATACCTATCAAGACAAAATTACATGGATGATGGTACTAACTTTCTTTCTTTAAAAAGGTAGAAATTATTTTGATACTAATTTGTTTCTCTTCTTTTAAGGCCAATTGTGAAGAATG